>NC_057718.1:17614027-17635912 GCF_004010195.1 Chiloscyllium plagiosum | reverse complement strand
ACTGGTCACAGGCCTCCAGTCTGAAAAACAACCCTCCACCACCACCCTCTGTCTTCTACCTTTGAGCCAGTTCTGTATCCAAATGGCTAGTTCTCCCTGTATTCCATGAGATCTAACCTTGCAAATCAGTCTCCCATGGGGAACCTTGTCGAACGCCTTACTGAAGTCCATGTAGATCACATCTACTGCTCTGCCCTCATCAATCTTCTTTGTTACTTCTTCAAAAAAAGTCTATCAAGTTTGTGAGACATGATTTCCCACGCACAAAGCCATGTTGACTATCCTGAATCAGTCCTTGCCTTTCCAAATACATGTACATCCTGTCCCTCAGGATTCCCTTCAACAACTTGCCCTGACTTATCTTTACCGCCCTTCTTAAATAGTGGCACCATGTTTGCCAACCTCCAGTCTTCCGGCACCTCACCTGTGACTATCGATGATACAAATATCTCAGCAAGAGGCCCAGCAATCACTTCTCTAGCTTCCCACAGAGTTCTCGGGTACACCTGATCAGTCGCAGGAGAGGGTTAATCATTGAGCATGAAACATGTTTATTGAGGTGCTGTGATCTCAAAGATTTTGAAAATCATTCCATCCGAAAGCATCTGCTTCAGCTCTCGATGAGATATTGTTAATGTGGGTAATTATTTGTAAAGCAGTGCTGCATTTATTTGTCTTGTGAGGTAGCCTGTAAAATTCACCAGCGTCAGAGAGAATCCTAGAATCGTGGCCTGCTCAGTAAACTAGTCATTCAGTGCCCTTTATCATTCAAGGATTGTTCGTCAGCAGTTCCCAGGAGATAGGCCTGCGGAAGACACGAAGCATTGTACTGCTATGAACTTTGTAAATCGTGAGTCAGCAGCCTTTACTGAGATTAATGCAGGCATTCTTGTGATAGCTGGCATCTCCACCTTTTTTAGTTCCTGTTGCTCAACAGATAAAAGATTTATTCATTTATTAAATCTATTGTTCCCTTGACACCTTCCAGACTGTTCAGTTTGGGCTGGAATGTGTAAAAGGTGACGGCAGATTGTATACACCCTGTCTGCTTTCCCACTGCTTTCAAGTGTGTCATATTACCTCATTCACCCGATCAGCAAATCTTATTCACTTCTTCTCGTGTATGTAAATATGTGGAATGTAAATTTGGGGCTAAGTCAGCTCACATAATCAACTTGAATGATTGTGTGGGCTATAGGGGGTCAACCTCCTGCTCCTGGTCATACGGGGGAGGATGTGGTATAGTGGTTATTTCACTATGGGTTATGCTCTGGGTCAAAACCCACTGTGGTAACTGCTGTTGTTTAAATTAAGTTGAATAAGAATGTGAAAATAAAAGCTGGTTTTGGTAATACTGACCATGAAGCTATCCATTTTCAGCTGTTGTAAAAACCCAAACCAGTTGACTCATATCCTGTGGGGGAAGGAAAGCTGTTACCTGGTCTGGCCCCCATGTGACTCCAGACCCTCTGAAATGACCGAGCAATCCAGTCAGTTCAAGGGCAATGAGTTGGACAGCAAAAGCTGGCTTTGTCAGTAAAGCCCACATCCCAGGAAAGAGTGTTTAAAAATATTAATTTACCTTAATTTTATTTCTACTTCTTCTCCGTGAGGTAACACCTCCTACAGTCTGTTGATAGAGAAATATCTCCTGAACTCCCAATTGGATTTATTGGCGATTATCTTGTATTTATCACCCCTAGTTCTGGTCTCCCCACAAATGGAAATAGTTTCCCCACATCTAACCCATGGAACCCCTTTGTCATCTTAAAGACCTGTAACATGTCAACTCTTAGCCATGTCTTTTCTAGAGAAAAGAGCTGTCACCTGTACAACCTTTTCCTGTCCTGGAATCAGCCTTCTACATCTTTTTCTGAACCGACACAGTGACTCCACATCTATAGCTTTTTTGCAATACTGAAACCGGAACTGAACAGGCATCTTCTCATCTCAGTTTCTGTGTACAAATTTGAATGCTCTATCTCAGCAAAACAGCTCAGCAGCAGTGGGCGGGTTTGTGGTCTCCAGTTTGTGATGGTCCATCACCGATCCGGTAATCCAGAACCCGAGGCAAATGTCCTGGGGTTGTAGCTTCAAGTCCCACCATGGCAGACGGTGACACTTGAATTCAGTAAAAGTCTGGATTCAAAGGCTAACCTAATGGCGATCACATAGTCACTGCTAATTGTTGTTTTAAAACCCATCTGGCTCACTTTGCCCTCACGGGAAGGAAATCTGCTGATCTGTGTGTGACTCCACACCCACACAGCAAAACGTCTGACTTCTAAATGGCTTAGCAAGGATACTTGGAGATGGGCAAAGAGTACTGACTTTGCCAGTGATGCTATCTCCCATGAAAAGAATAAATATCTTGGTGGTACTGAAAATGTGTGCCCCCACCCACCCAAAAGGCTACCACGTTGAATGGTCATTGCCTCAGTGTAACTCCCCCCCCCCCACCTCTGCTAACATTAGACTTTGTCTTTTTTCTTCATCTCCAACAGAGAATCTCCATGTAAACACAATAGGTGGAGACTATCCTCGGTACAATGAAGACTCTGCCATACACTCAGTGGCTTGGGTAGCACTGCCCATCATGATTGCTCTTATCCTAGTCATAGCTCTGCTGCTCGTCAACCAGAAGAAGCAGTGGATCCCAGTGCCCTGTTACAGAGCTCCTACAAAGGTATGTTGTCCCTCTTTCTGAGTATACTCCTGTATAACTGGTTAAGGAAAGTGTGTGAGGTTTGAGGTTGATAATCATGAAATGTCCACATTGTCATAAAAATGCATCGGATTCACTATTACCATTCAGAAAACCTTAGTGAGCCCAGCCTACATGTTGATTCTTAACTACCCACATAATCTATCACTGAGTTGTATCAAACTACTGCACACAAAGGCAAAGCTGATTAGATTAGATTTGATTCCCTACTGTGTGGAAACAGGCCCTTTGGCCCAACCAATCCACACCAATGAAGAGTAGCCCACCCAGACTCATTTCCTTCTGACCAATACACCTAACACTATGGGCAATTTAGCATGGCCAATTCACCTGACCTGCACATCTTTGGACTGTGGGAGGAAACCAGAGCACCCGGAGAATGGTGTAAACTCCACACAGACAGTCACCTCAGGCTGCAATTGAACCTGGGACCCTGGTGCTGTGAGGCAGCAGTGCTAACCACTGAGCCACCATGCCGCCCTGTAAAGGTTAGGGCTATTTTCCTGGAGGGTCAGAGGCTGAGGGTGACCTTTCAGAAGTTTAAAAAAATCATGAAGGGCATGGATAAGGTGACAGTCAAGGTCTTTTCCCCAGAATAGGGGAGTCCAAAGCTCAAGGACATAAGGTTAAGGTGCGAGCGGAAAGATTTGGAAGGAACCTCAGGGACAACGTTTTCATGTAGAGGATGGTGCATGTATGGAATGAGCTGCCAGAAGAAGTTGTGGAGGCTGGTACAATTACAACATTTAAAAGGCATCTGGATGGGTATATGAATCGGAAGGGTTTAAATAGATATGGGCTAAATGCTGGTAAATGGGACTAGATTAATTTAGGATATCTGGTTGAAATGGATGAGTTGGACCAAAGGATCTGTTTCCATGCTGTACAGCTCTGTGACTTTAATTAAGGATAGAAAATAAATGACTTTGCCAGTGCAGTTCACATCCAAAGAGCAAAAAGGAATTGTATGCATGTGTTCACAGAAGGTAAGCATGGAATCAGGATCAGCTACAGTGCCCTTACAGGACCAGAGAGGAAGCTCATCAGTGAATAATGGGCAAGTTTTTGCAAGTTAATTGGTGCTCTTGGAATCCTTCCCCAGTGGGGGAAACTGCATTTTCAAAAGAGGAGGAAGCCAGTACGGATTAATTGTCAAATGAGAAATATCTCAATAAATGTGCCTCTGATCTGACAGTATATTCCAAATTCAGTCTTCAGCCAACTGGGCCAGTCGTCAGCAGGTTATTCAGAAAGTAGCTCTTCCAGTATAGATTAGTAAATGGACCAAATTAGTAATACACTGTGGAATAATTTGTAAACTTGTTATAAACATACTCATTCAAGATTTTGAAACAAAATAAAGCCCTTTGAACCACCTCAAGTTCTAGTGTGTAGCTCCCAACATTTAATGGGTCATTCATTTGAAAAGATCTGTTAGATCTGCATTTATTACCCTCTCCTTTAACATCCCACTTGTTAATTTTTTTATTAATGGAATATTTATACTGCGAACAGAACACACAGATGACTTTGGAATAATTGACTAGGAAGTGTTATTGAGCCAAGCATTGAGAGAGAGAACTGAATTAACTCAAGGGGTTGCTGAATTACTCTAGGTTAATTACTGCATCTTTCCTATTGTTAATTCAGCTCCATTGCTTTTCAGTGGCAATTACTCAAATGCACTTGGCAATTCACTATTTAAAGAAAGCTCATAATAAGTAGCTGGGAGAAGAGGAAGGATGTGTGCAGCTTCTTAGTTCTTGGTTACAAAAGGAGACGGGTGCTGGATCTCAAACCTGATGTGGTAATTGTAGTTTAGAGCAGAAACAAATCCCAGCTGACACTCCAGTGCATTGGTCAGAGAGTATCGCACTATTGAAGCTGCTGCCTTTGACATGAAATGTTAAACCAAGGCCCCATGTTGGGATGATGTCAACAGTCCCATTGTTCTTTTTTGAAGTGTTATGCCCAGAATCCCGGCCAATATTTATCAAAAAACAGACTGCTGGCTCATCACCAGATAGCTGTTTGTGGGAGTTTGCAGAGTACACATTTAACTATGATAGTGACTACACTTCAGGACTACCCAGGTGACTGCAAAGCACCTCAAGACGTCCGATAGTGGTGAAGAGTGCTGGAAAACTGGAAACATTTTCAATGGTTTACTGCAAACATTAGGAGCAGCCCTGGGTACACCTAGGCTCAGGCTCCCCGATGATCCTTACAGTTCTGAATGGTCTGAATTGCTGCCTTATCATTGGTAAGCGTAGTGCATGTCACTGAAATCTACCAGTAAGAATTTGTCAGGTTCAGACCCTGGACTGGATTGAGTCAGCTGTTCTCAGGCAGCGAGGCCATATGTGGCTTCTTGCAAGTTGGCTATTTATTAGCACTGTGGCCTAGGACTTATTGGAATATACTCTAAGAGAATCTGAGACTTTAATGAGGGAATAGTTAATCTTTAATAATGAACAAGAATTAAAGTGAATGGTACCTGTGAGAATTTCTGAAAGTAAAAGTAATTTGCTGTGTAATTAGAAGGCTCATTAAGGAGATAAATCCTTTCCCACCAAGCCTTCTGTACTTGAGGCATTCATCCTCCCTCCCAGTTCCCAATTTAGATTAGATTAGATTAGATTACTTACAGTGTGGAAACAGGCCCTTCGGCCCCACAAGTCCACACCGCCCCGCCGAAGCGCAACCCACCCATACCCCTGCATTTACCTCTTACCTAACACTACGGGCAATTTAGCATGGCCAATTTACCTGACCTGCACATCTTTGGACTGTGGGAGGAAACCGGAGCACCCGGAGGAAACCCACGCAGACACGGGGAGAACGTGCAAACTCCACACAGTCAGTCGCCTGAGGCGGGAATTGAACCCGGGTCTCAGGCGCTGTGAGGCAGCAGTGCTAACCACTGTGCCACCGTGCCGCCCATAAATTTAGGTTCAGTCTGTTAGCACATGACTCCAGCATCCTATTCAGTCCTGGGATGAGCTTCAACCCCCTCTTATATCCAGTACAAAAACTGCTTTTTCACATCAGCACAGCTGTGGCTGTCTCTGCTACGCACTTACCTTCCATTACAGCTGAGCTCCTGATCCACTCTTCCAACAAGGCAAGAATCAACTTCTCCAGCACTCTCCTCACCAACCACAGGACGAGTACCTGACAAGAATGCCAAGTTTCTCGCACTGGGGACAGCATTTTCTGTTTGGGCTCAGGACCCCAGTGTCAGGATCAATCACAAGTCTCCACTCCGTACCATCAGGAACATCACTCAGCAGCAACCTTCCCAGGACTGGCCAGCGAGTGGCTCAGGAGACACTTTTCCTCCAGTTAATGCTCTTGAAGCTGAGGGGCTCAATAGGACACTCAGTCACCTTCAGGTCACCTGTTTTAATTAATCCTTAGATTGAGTTAACAAGCTGCCTTGCCAGCAGATAGCTGTTCCTGACCCAGTCGAGGTTCCAGGAGCTGGCCGTGAGCCTGGACTGTGAAGAGTGGAGAGGATAGACACACCACCCATATGGGAAATATCCTGTTTCCTCCCTTTATTCCCCCACCCTGTACACTGGAACAGAAATCCCACCTCCCCATCTCTCTCTGCGCTTTCCTGTTTGCCGGTTGGAGAATCATAATGCCAGAACAGGAGATCATCAACTCCTTTGTGCTTTGCATGACTTTTTGAAAGAGTTACATAAATTGGTCTGACTCCCCATTCACTCTCCCACACAGCCCTCTTGAAAGTCACGATTGAATCTGCTTCCACCACACTTTAAGGCAAAGTTGAAGACGGATTCTTTTTTCTCCTTTATCTTTGCCGTTAGGCCCATCAATGGCCCTGTCCCAGCCAATGTCCTCTGACTTACTGTTCTCGCCAATATTCTTTGGTCCTGCCCCTTTGCCCTACTCTTGGGTTCACTTTTTAAACCTCCCAATTCTTCGGCAGCTGATAGGAATCCTTTTTGTCCCTGTGAAGCATCATTTTCTTTTTACTGCATCAATGTTGAAATGCACATTGTTGATAGTAAAAGGTGGTTCCTTGTCAAAAGACAATGGGAGGTGGTGGTGTAGTGGTAATTTGCCGAACTTGCTACCCACTAACCCAGGCTAATATTCTGAGGACATGGATTCATGTCCCACCATGGCAGATGGTGAAATTTAGATTAATTTTAAAGCTAGTCTAATGATGATCATTGTAACCACTGTCAATTGTCATAAAAATCCATCTGGTTGACTAATGGCCTTCAGGGAAGGAAATCTGACATTCTTACCCAGCCTGGCCGAACTGTGACTCCAGACCCACCCACCTTAACTGCCCTCTGGACATTTAGGGATGGGCAGTAAATGCTGACCTAGCCAGTGATGCCTGTGTCTCATGAATGAATAAAACGAAAAGAGATTGAACTAAATTACAACATTTGCTAAATTGGCCACACTACAAAAACCTTCCTTCATACTTACCTGCACAGAACTGTGCAACTTAAAGAAATCTGAGTCAACAAGAGGAAAAGAATGAGAAAATAGGAGATCCACAGCATCAAAGAGCTCATTCATTCCATATGATGATGCTTTGTGGAAAGAAAATTGCATTCATTGTTCCATCCCTAACTGGCCTTAAGAAGGTGGTACTGAACCACTACAGTGTGCGCTAAAACGTGGATCACATATCAAAAAGATGGTAATACATTAAAAAGAGTGAGAAACAGAAAGATCCGGTTTTGATATGACCAAGTTGGTTCTTAAAGAATAATAAAAGTGATGAAAATGTATCATCATGGCATAGACAGAGAACACAGGGGGCTAACACCTTCAACGTATTGTCTAGCTATCACCACTGTTAAGAGCTAACCCGAGAATGCAACTTTTTAAAAAAAAGGTTTTGTGATTTACACATGAAAGAAGTGAAACTATCACTGTATTCTAACAGATGAAAGGCTTAATAGACAATCAATTCTTCAATGTATAATTTCAGTTACATCACACTATAAATTCTTGCTATAAATTCTGTGTTAGGATTGAACCCTCCATTATCACCTGATGAAGGAGTGTCGCTCCGAAAGCTAGTGTGCTTCCAATTAAACCTGTTGGACTATAACCTGGTGTTGTGTGATTTTTAACTATGAAAATGTATGTAAGAGATCAATGCCATAATGTAGGCATCATATTTCAAAACGTCATATTAGTTGTGTTTGTTACAGCTACAAACTGGTCTGTGAGGAAAAGATAAACACTGCAAGTCATTAATCTGAAGCCTGAAATGTAACATTTTAATGAGTCACTCGCTTGTGGTAATTGACTGCAGTGAAACTGAGTGTAACAGGCAGCCAATCTGATAACACCCTGTTTCAGTCCAGACCAAATTGTGCCTCCAGATTTACTTCAGCTTTGCTTCTTGGCTCGGGAGCTTAGATCCATTCTCAAACTAAGCTCCAAAGTTGCCAATAATTCCTTTCACAGAATTGGGCAATGTGAATGTGACATTGAAACGGCAATCCACTTCCTTTGCTGTGTCACCTCTTTCTCTTTAGATGGAGCCTCCCATTTGAAATGTGGCTCACTTCCTTCTCCGTGCTGTGCACCAAGTGCCCCGATGACACATACATCACAAGGAGACTCCAGAATCAAGTGTAGCCTTTGCACAGATCATGGATCTGAAATGGAGCAGTGCCAGTATTCCTGGATGGCAACACAGCAATCAGGATGTGTGTGTGTGTGTGTGTGTGTGTGTGTGTGTGTGTGTGTGTGTGTGTGAGGTGCCAAATCCGGCTCTGGCACCCCAACAGTAGAATAGACTATGGGGACAGAATGTAAACTCATCAGACGACTCAGAGGAGAGGCATTGTGGGTAATGTGTGAAAGGATCAGAGGTCGAGGTATGTGTGACTGGACCAACTGGTTCCACTGTCCAAAGGCCGAGCACTGACCCTGGGAAAGGATAGGGAGCAGAACCTCAATGGGCAGCTGGTCTGAAGTCGGTATGGGGTGTCCAATGGCAGGGCTGATCCAAGCAGGCATCCTTAGCTCATGAAGCTAGAATCCCTCAGCTATACATAGCTGGCCCTCCACCATTTAAAAAACTCACAACCACTTAAATACTTAAGGAGCCAACCCAGAATCCTAATCCTTGCCTTAGAATGGGCTGGCTCTTCATCCATGTTCCCAGCTCCCGGTTAAAGGTGGAATGGACAGGGTAAGAGGCAGGATTGTGAGTTTCAAGACTTTGACCACTCCCAATCTATCCCCCAAGCGTCAGCCGTCACTGCTTGGGAACAGAAGTAAGTGGATATTTTTTCAGTGTGTGCAGAGCCATTCCCCAGCATTCTGAGGAGAGGATCATGGTAAGGAATTGTCGCAGGATGAATGTGCTTGTGAGCAGCAACCAGAGAGAAATGGAAAATTGTCAGCACATAAACAAGTTGGTGCACCTGGTGTTACATTTGAGAAATTGAGAATGACTCCAACTAAGTCTTGTTTCTCCCTCTAACAGCCCTCGTGTCTGAACAACCAGTTGGTGTACGTGGACTGTAAGAAAGGAACCATGGTTCAGGTGGACAGCTCCCAGAGGATGCTGAGAATGGCAGACCCAGATTCCAGACACAGTGGCTTCTACAGCATGCCAAACACAAAGCAAAACAATTTACAAGTGGACAGCTTCTATCAAACGGTGTGAGACACCTCTCTATGCAGAAAGACTTTTTCTTTACCCGCTACAAAAAAAACAAAAAAAAATCACAAAAAAAACCAGCTACAATTGTGCACTTGCTTAATGGACTGTATTGGGTTTGTGAATTCATGTACAGCTCTGAGACTTTATCAGGATGGGCTCCGTTTCACTCCTACAGTGTGCCAGAGAGAGAAAAAGAATCATTCCCGCTTTTCCTTGTGATATTTGACCAAGTGTTTTCTAGAACACTTTAGCACCAAAGTTAAAGTTACTATGGGTTTATCTGCATGTAATATATAGCTGTAGAGAGGTGAAGGACATTATGTGGAAGAAGAATCCTTTCAGGTTGACTACCAAACAGCAACTTTCCAAGTTTGTAGACTCCTTAAGTTTTCTCGCTCTCTGTACCCATTAATGACAAAGCCTAACCCACCGAAAACTAGAGAGAAAGAGCCCTTGGCATGAACGTCCTAGAGTGTGCCACAAGTACAAACTACATAAGAGTGTCAGCATGGTCCCAGGCCTACCATAGAGACAATGTTTTCTGTACACATAGAAACTCAAAAAGATAACATGGATTTTTGTTTTTGGTTTTTGTTGCTGTTGTTGTTTTTAAGAGCATGGCAGATGTTAAGGGTGGGTTGACTGAGGCCATCTTAAAGTATATGTGTGCTGCTTTTTAATGGCCAGTTGGTTGGCAAGGATAGCGCGAGGCTGCGGCCTAAACTTCCTTTTTTTTTGTTTTGTATGATATTAGCACTGGATCATGTAAAGATACTACCAGAGATGAGGACAACCACAGCAGGCTTTTCCCTGAAAACCACCAGCCTCTCTGGTGGCTTCCTAAGAGTTTCGGAAGGTGGACAATAGAAGAAACTTTGTTGGACAAAGTTCCTGCTCGATATTGAATGAGAAAAAGAGACTGGGTTTTGTACTTACTGGTATGCAGACTAGAGACTGCTTCCGTGGTAGGAAGCTTCGTAATTATATATTACTCAAGCACCTTTTTTGAAGCTCAGAAAAAGGAGATTATGCTTTGTGAAACATTAGCATTATAGGAATATTTATGTTAATATATATTATGCTAAAACAAAAGTATTTGTACATATATATAATTTTCTATGTTTTCCTGTTTAATGTATTTATATCCTAGAGAGATTTTATCCAGTTTAAAAAAAAATTAGCTAAACAGTCATTCCATTTTAGTGCTTGATGGCTCACAGGACTCCCAAAAGGAAAGAGCATCTCATTTTACCTAAGATTTTGTGCCTTTTTGCTGACGGCTTCAGCACTGCTCTTGCTACTTCTGATTTCAGCCTCTGAAGGGCTTTAAAGATCGCAAAATGGGTCTCACAGTTATCCATAATACAGTACCAATGCTTGCCGATCCTGAATTTTTTCTCCCCCACTTAAAAGTTAGTCTTTTTTTTATCCAGCTACTATGTCGTTGATTAACTTGTACAGCTTATTGTGTTAGTCTGTTGTTTGATTCCTGTTGCAATTTAACCATAAGGATATTATGCACTGGGCAGCATTTCTTTTTTGGTTCCTATTATAAACAGTGTGCTTTGTACTTGTTTTGTCTTTTTTCTCCCCCTTCTTGCAGAAGTTTTGACAGGCAGTTTTTTTTTCTCTTCCCTGAATGCACCAGGCTCTCTATTTGTAAAATACAATAACAGAAGTGTCCCCAGTGGCAGAGTGAATAAAACTCAACGTCCGGTGCAGAGCTTAACTCACAGGACAAGGAGGTCCCAGTCGCAATTCCCAGGCCATGCTGAAAGCAACCCCTGTCAGCTAGGGCATCGGTAAGGGAGCCAGTGAATGGCCTCACGCCTCCCAGCTTCAGGAGGGAATGATTCGGCCAGTGTCCCTGCTCCCTCACGGCACACCTACCAGCGAGAACAGGATTGGGCTCAGTCTTATCGGAGACCAGAACACCACAGATGCTGCTGGAAGTCTGAACTAAGAACAGAAGACGCCAGACAAACTTTGCAGGATGATGCTGGTGTTCGTGGAGAGAAACAAAAGGGTGAATTGTACTCCTCCCCCCGCGCCCCCTCCCGCAGCCCTCCCTACCATATTTAAAGGCAGGGCCCAGGGGGCTGATGTGTAGGGGAGATTGTAAAATGGACAGCTGGCCTGCCCATTCATTCCAACCTGTCTCCCACGTTACAGCGAGCAGGAACAGGTATCAGACAGCCAAGCCAAGCCAAGCTGCAGTTGGTGGCCAATGAAGGGCACCATTCCTGAAGAAGGGCTTATGCCCGAAACGTCGATTCTCCTGTTCCTTGGATGCTGCCTGACCTGCTGTGCTTTTCCAGCAACACATTTTCAGCATCATTCCACATCCTCCTGTTGTCGTTTTATGTGTTCCTAGAGACAAGGGAACCTGTGCTTAGTACACAGAGTCTTCTCCCCATGTAGTTGGCAAACCTGGGAGAGAGGTGG
This sequence comes from Chiloscyllium plagiosum, assembly GCF_004010195.1. Lineage (NCBI taxonomy): Eukaryota > Metazoa > Chordata > Chondrichthyes > Orectolobiformes > Hemiscylliidae > Chiloscyllium > Chiloscyllium plagiosum. The sequence continues at coordinate 17,624,063 of NC_057718.1, read as the reverse complement.
GGATAGTATTTAATTAGGCTGGTAGTATATTCAAATCCTTCCACCTTAAACCTTCCAAACCTGGGTCTTGAGTGTAGGGTAAAGCTCGGGTGGCCTTGCCACTGCCTGATCAGTATGTAGTTCAGAAGTCCTTCCTTAGACAAGAGAGATTGGATTTCTCACCAGTGATTTCAATGTTCACCCCCTCACACCGCCTGTCATCTCTACTATTGCTCCCCACCACCGATCACATTCCTCTCCTACCTCTGTGTCATTTTACATCCACCTCGGTAAACCTGCAGCCTCAACAGTTCAGCCTTGGGGCCTCCGTTCACAGCTGATTATTAAATCATCTCCTCCCCTCTGAGTAAAATCCTCCCTCTTTTCCCTCCCTGGGATGGTGTCTATCATCACTCCCTCAAATTCAAGAGGCACAGACTTTTACCTATTTACCCCTCATTGCGGTTTAAGCTGTTAATCACTGGATCCGACTGAACTACACAAAGTGTAATCGACCCTGTTCTTTGTCAAAACTGATCACAGCTCCACAATTGACTGAAAACAAAATATTTTCCTCCAAAGGGAACTCTGGATTATTTTCTCCATGAACCACTGACCTCTTAAGCCACTCCAAACCCACCTCTAACAAACACAAAAGAGCTCATGGGCTGTGTCAGTATAGTGGAGCTCTTTTGTTGAGTTGTGTCTGCTACGTGGTCCTCCTTCCCTTGTCCACCAAGCTGAGGGAATGCCTCCCCCCCCCCCCAACGCTCTCACCTGAAGGATGATGAAGTCTGACTCGAGTGAGTGAACAATAACAGGCTGTTAGACATAACTCGATACACAAGGGATGGTAAGACAGGCCATCTTCTGGAACCCTGCACACCCAACTCCCAGTACCTTGTGATTGCTACCGTGTAACATGCCCAGGAGTTGTTCTTAGAATAAAAGTATAGTTATTCCTTCACTTCACACTGCCCTTGTCCTGAACTCATGTCTTTCACTTTGGTTCTTGTTCAGCCATATCTGACCTCACCTTGTCCCTGAGAGCTAACACATCCTGTGTCGATCCAGTTCCTGTGAAACAGCTTCTCTACCTAACATGCACAACAGCATGTGTTGTAAGTGGTTCCCTCTCTCATCCTCGGACATCACTTCCCTGAAAAGCATGAACACCCTTGAACTACCCTCCCTACCCTACTGTCCTTAATAGCTGTCACCCCATCTCAAACTTCCCTTTTCTCTGAGAGGTCCCAGAATGTGTTGTCACCCTCCATCTACCACTACCCATCCCCACACACCCCCCTCCCAGTTCCATGGCGCTGAATGCTACAGGCCACTCACCAATGGGATTGTAGGACAGGCGGAGCCAGGAGAAGGTGAGCCAGCATTTTCCTGCTGTCTGTCTATCCAACCCTGCTCCAAGCAAGATTACAGGGAAGAGCAGGAATGGAGGTGGGATTGAGTGTGTAGCCCATGATTGTACCAATCGAAGGCCTTAAGTGGGCGTTTAATGCCACATTAAAGGCCTCCCCCTCCCCTACCTTCCTCAACAGCACTTGATGTAATGAGTGGCAGGAGAGCTGCACCCAACATGGAGACTGGGAGATAAACCCCACACACTGCTGGCTGATAGAATTGAGGAGCCTGTGTCAAGGTGCCCTGTGTCTATCAGAGTGCGCCTTCTTCTGCACTAACCAGTCAGACACACTACCCGCCACCCATTGCTGGGATCTGTCAGCCTGCTGGCCCAAGAGTAATCTCAGAGCCACTGGAATATTCAGATCCATCGCTGACTGTCACCTCCTGCCTTTCCTGCAGCACCCATGAGTGCTCAGCACTCCTGCTTGGCATTGCCAGTGGACAGAGATGTTGGTCAATGCAGCGGAGCTTCATTCCTGGAGAAGGGGGTAGTGGGAAGACCACCCTCTCTTCCTGCACACACTAATTAAAGGGCCATTGTGCAAAGAAAACATTAACACGAGGTCCAGGGAGCCCAAACCTCAACGTGTCCCATCAGAAGTTGGACATCTCCAACTCTGGCCATTATCCTCTGGCCACCTCATCCTTTGTCCCCAGAATAGCCTTCAGCTACATTACCCATACCACCTCTCTCTTCTCCCCATGAAACACTTCTTGAAACCTACCTCTTTGGCCAAACCTTTAGTCACTCATTCCAATATCCCTTCCTTTCAACTATTGTCCCACTGCTTTCCTATGAGGCACCACGGGGGTACTTACATTTTACCCCCAACTTAAAGGTGCTATGCAAATGGAGGCTGTCCATTTTGGGCGAACATGATTTATTTCCTCTATTGAAGTATGTATTATGGGTAATTGTGAAGAGCTCCAGATGGCATTGAAAGGCATCACAAACATACGTTGAGGGGGAGAGAGAGACAAAATAATTGACATGGTTCCTGGTACTGAAAAGTTACTAACAAAAGAACTACTGGAATGTTTGCATTGATAAGCTGGACTTTTTTTTTGTAGTATGCCTATTCGTGGTTATAACTTACTAAATGTATTAAAAACAAAAGACAGGTCTTGGCACTTTTTGTACTAATTAGCCCTTTTTTGTGTAATACCTTTATAAAGTGCTTTCATGAGAAAACCATTTCCCAGTTTGCTTTAATGTGAAAACATTTGTACTTGTGTTTCATAGTGGAATTCTCAAGTATTGTTGTAGATACTTGGGGTCGGAGCTTGCTGAACTTGAAGCTGAAAAAAAATCTAATTTATTGTTTGACCTAATTTATTAATCTGAAGATTAATGAAAAGTTAGAACATCGCAAGATGTACAGTTTTTTTTGCGCTATTTGTACGGAAGGAAAAAGAAAGGTGATCTGGTTTAATTAAGGGTCGAGATTTTTTCCTGTCTACGTGACTGTTTCATTGTTCCCACACAGTGATGGTTATCTCTTGAAACTTGTTTTCTTTGCTGTCTCTACACCCCACCCCAACTTAGTCTCCCCTGCCATCCCATCCCTAACTCTCCCCACTTGTATATGGGAATAGAATTCTTCCTGTATGATCAAGACCAATTGTTTATTTTTTTCCCAACCAAAAAAATTATGTTGAGTTTTTTTTAAAACAGGTATTATTTCACTACTTGTTTCTTATTTTTGTGATTGTGGTTGAATTTTGGAGGTGTCATAAAAAAGAACTAACAGAATGCAGGACATATGGGGTAAGATGCTTTTTTAAAAAAAAATGAGGGGAAGAAAGATTGCTGTCCACTACGTACTGTATCCATTTCACTCTTGTACTTTGGTTACTGTTGTGCTAATGTAAGATAATGCAAAATATTTCTCAAATAGATGCGTATGTGGCACTTGGAGTGCACTGCAGTTCCGCAGTTGGCTTGTTTACTTTTTTTTAAATGTAAGGCATTTTCTTGTAAATTCGCTCTTGACAGCACAATAAACATCGTTAAACCCACTCCTCCTGTTTATAGTTGTGATCCTGACCCAGCCTAAATTTAAAGTGGCCACCTCCAAGGCACATGCAGGTCATTGAGCAAAAGCTTGCACTTATCAAATAGCATTGGGCTCATCTGACATTGGAGCAGACAGACAATAATACTGTAGGGAATTGTGGAGCTGAGCAAAATATCTTTTACTTTTTTCCTTCATTACTGGACATCTGTTCTGCCTGAATTAAAATTACTGGAAGCACCAAGCGTCTGTGGAGACAGGAACTGTCAATGGGTCAGATCCATGACCTTTAGTTAAAACCCTGTTCTGTAATGTTGGGTGGATCCAAGACATGAGGCTTCTAATCTCAGTCAGAATGCACACAGAATATGTTGGAGCTGGAGGTAGTTGCTAACGTGGCAGGGAGAGAGTTTTTGGTGGAAATCTGATCAGACACAAGAGAGAGGGAGCAATGTGGAAAAGACCAATTGAAATCCCATCAGAGAAAAGAAGGGCAAACCCTTCAAGGTAGACATTCCTACAAGAAACACAGCAAACAGTTAATGTCGCAGACCGAAAATATTAACTCTGTTTCTCTCGATAAAGTGTGGTGCTGGAAAATGCACAGCAGGTCAGGCAGCATTCGAGGAGCAGGAGAGTCGACGTTACAGGTAGGACCCTTAACTCTCCTGCTCCTCAGATGCTGCCTGACCTGCTGTGCTTTTTCCAGCACCACACTTTATCAATTCTGACTCTCTAGCATCTGCAGTCCTCACTATCTCCTAACTCTGTTTCTCTTCCTGCAGATGCTGGCAGATCTGCTGAACATTTCCATGATTTTCAATTTTTCTTCCAGATATCCATCCGCAGTATGTTGCTTTCTCTTGTCTGCCTGTTGAAATAGGCAGTGAAGACCTAGCAAGATTGCTTGCCCAACAATCCCACCTCAACCAGAAATACATTAGTGGCCCAGAAATTCAAAGGTGTGTGAATTTGGAGGGGAAGGAAATAAAGTGTACATTGAGTGTAGGCAAGTGACATGGAGTTTGGCTGAAGCTATGGGCAGAACAGAAGAGAGTGTCACTTCCAGCAGCAACCCACCAACACCTTCAAAACCCACAGGAGTAGCAGATGGAGTTTAAATTAAGGTGCTGTATTTTGGGAAAGCAAATCTTAGCAGGACTTAAACATTTAATGGTTAGGTTCTAGGGAGTGTTGCTGAACAAAGAGACCTTGGAGTGCATGTTCGTAGCTCCTTGAAAGTGGAGTAGCAGGTAGATAGCATAGTGAAGAAGGTGTTTGTTATGCTTTCCTTTATTGGTCAGAATATTGAGTACAGGAGTTGGGAGGTCATGTTGTGGCTATACAGGACATTGGTTAGGCCACTGTTGGAATATTGCGTGTGATTCTGGTCTTCCTATCAGAAGGATGTTGTGAAACTTGAAAGGGTTCAGAAAATATTTACAAGGATGTCAGGGTTGGAGGATTTGAGCTATAGGGAGAGGTTGACAAGGCTGGGGCTGTTTTCCCTGGAGTGTCAGAGGCTGAGGGGAGACGTTTATAAAGTCATGAGGGGCATGGATAGGGTAAATAGACAAGGTCTTTTCCCAGGGATGGAGGACTCCAGAACTAGAGGGCATAGGTTTAGGGTGAGAGGGGAAAGATTTTAAAGAGACCTAAGGGGCAACCTTTTCATGCAGAGGGTGGTGCGTGTGTGGAATGGGCTGCCAGAGGAAGTGATGGAGGCTGGTACAATTGCAACATTTAAAAGGCATCTGGATGTGTATATAAATAGGAAGGGTCTGGAGGGTGCTGGCAGATGGGACTAGATAGGGTTGGGATATCTGGTTGGCATGGAACGAGTTGGACCAAGGGTCAGTGTCCATGCTGTACATCTCTATGACTATGAATCACCCATTGTGAAGGACAGGGGCAGCAGCTGCATTGGAACACCACTATCTGCAAGTTCCCCTCCAAGCCACACACTATCCTGAATTGGAAATAGATCACTGTTCCTTCAACGTTGCTGGGTCAAAGTTCAGAAACTCCCTACCCAAAGGCTTTGTGGGTCCACCTACACCAAATGAAGTGCAGCAGTTCTAGAAAGCACTTTACCACCACCTTCTCCATGGCAACTTGGGATTGCCAATAAATGCTGGCCGAGCCAATGATGCACACATCCCATCAAAGAACAAAACGTGCCCTAGGATCGTGGTTCCTGGCATTAACCTCCCTTTCATCCTCTTTCTGCTGGTAAGAATAGGATCTCCCACCATCTGTTTACGATCCATCAACGTGAATCTGCTGTAATTGTTCCAGCCTTGTTTTCCTGAGCTCCCCTCTCCTTTGTCGACAGCCAGAGGGCACAACTAACAGATGTCAATTGCCTTGAGGTGTTAACAGTTTTGCGCCCCATCATGCAGTCAGTACAGGTCAATGTTGCAAGTCTGGGTGATGAAGCCCTAATTGTAATGTAGTACCTGAGTGGCCTGGCATTCTGTCCGACTCATTGGTTTCCAGATTATTTAACAATCTCATCTCTATTAAATGACTGTTCCTCTCATTCAATAGTAAACTTCAACAAAAGAATGAATATGAAGAGTGAAGCACCTTCAAACAATTTCACAGGATGAAACATCCTATAAGCACGTTTTCTCCAATGCGCTGCTTCTTGTATTTTGCAATGTTAGAGACATTAAGCTAAATCTTGCAGTTTTTGGCAAAGTGCAAATTGTGTTACTTTTTTTTGCAAGGATTCTCACTGTGAGTCCTGGTACCAAATTCACCACATTAACTGCTTGCCTCACCCGTATGGAGTCCCTCCTATCAATTCTTGTCCCATCTTACCACGAGTTGTCCCCAGAACTTGCCACTTTTTGGATATCCGTCGCAAGACTGATATCACTTTTGCGAAAGCCATCTTTAAAAGCGGCCCTGCACAGTTTCTGATATTTGCACCAGACTGAGCAAACACAGGGAAATTGTTCCACTATGAGGGCAGGAACCTGGAAGACTTGCTGGATGGGGTGTTGTTGCCACAGGACGTTCACCATCTCAGGACCAGCAGAGGAGACCATGACACTAGACTATGTCAACTGGTCTGAGCAGGGAGACAGAAGTAGTACAAGTCTAGTATCTCTGGGGGAGGGGACAGAGTGCAATCAGGCAGGGCAGGGATGCTGTGAGTATCCAAGTGGGTACTGAGTGAGTGCTATGATAAAGAAGTCCCTGAGTTAGGTGCACGTCCCTGATCACACAATATCCTTGCTATAGCATTACACTCAAGGTGCAGCATTGGAGTATAAGAAAAAGTATTCAGGTGGATCAGAGATGTGCCATAAGGGTTCCTAGAGGCTAGCACAAGTTGGATGCCAGTGTTCATGTACATGGGTTTGTGTGATTGGTATCCATTCAGTATACCTTAAGATGATGGTGCCCAGTGTCCAAGTGATGATCTGAACTTGCCAGGTGCCTGCTCTGATTTCCATGTTGAGAGAGTTCTCAACATGTAGCTCGTTCAGAAAGTTTGGTGACATGAGCTGAGTATTATTAAGGTGAGGTTTGGCCTTCATAGAGTGCTTAACAAGCAAAAATTCCCCCTTCATTGGCAACTCACTGCAGCCGAATGAGAAACGTTTTCACCACGCAGCAAACGATGCAGCAAGATGCTCCAGACATCAAGATAGACCGCATCAGATATCTCGTCCAAATCCACCACAAATCTCATCATAACCCACATTCCTTCAGATTCAGTACTTAAATTATCTAGGCTTTCAATAAAAAAAAGATAGCTGAAGTGTTTATTAATGGTGCTGAAATAGAGAAAAGGCTGTGGTAATATCCCTACTCCTGGACCAGGACCCCCAGCTTCAACTCCCATCTGCTCCAGAGGTGTATAATAATATCACTGAATTAGTTGATTAAAACGATAGAAATACAGAAGATTTCGAGGGATCTTGTTTCTGCGGTGGTAGTGCCTCTGCAGCTCTGCAACCCAAGTTCACGTCCCACACAGGTTTGTAAGAACATCACTGAACAGGTTGACTAGACAATATAAAAAAGAGCTGGGTTCTTCACCCCGGGCTGCGTTTGATTTTTTTTTATTTGATGGTGCGTTTTCAAAATTTAAAAAAAGGTTCTTCCCGAGTGGGGTCATGGCTTCTGGAAAAGGAAAGATGGAAATTTAAACAAAAAGATTAGAAAAAGAAGAAATAAGGAAGATTGAAGTTGAAGGATCAGCAATTTCAGTGAACTCAAAACTCATTTTGTGAAACAACATTAGAATCCAGTTACATTCTCTCCCAACTTTTTCCATCGAGCAGAGGTACAGAACCTTGAACTAAATGTGAGGTGATGCACTTTGGGAAGAATAACAGGAAGGCAGAGTACTGGGTCAATGGAAAGATTCTTGCAGAGGGATCTTGGAGTCCATGTGCATAAATCCCTGAAAGTTGCCACCCAGATGGATAATACTGTTAAGAAGGCATACGGTGTGTTAGGTTTCATTTGTAGAGGTATTGAGTTCTGGAACCGCAATATCATGCTGCAACTATACAAAACGCTGGTGCGGCCACACTTGGAATATTGTGTACAGTTCTGGTCATCCCATTACAGAAAGGATGTGGAAGCATTGCAAAGGAGATTTACCAGGATGTCGCCTGGTCTGGAGGGAAGGTCTTATGAGGAAAGGCTGAGAGACTTGGGTCTGTTCTCATTGGAAGGAAGAAGACAAAGGAGGGATTTGATGGAGACATACAAGATGATCAGAGGATTAGATAATGCAGACAGTGAAAGACTTTTTCCTAGGACAATGACGTCAGCTTGTACGAGAGGGCATAACTACAAATTGAGGGGTGATAGATTTAAGACAGATGTCAGAGACAGGTTCTTTACGCAGAGAGTGGTAAGGGCGTGGAATGCCCTACCTGCTAATGTAGTTAACTCAGCCACATTAGGGAGATTTAAACAATCCTTAGATAAGCACATGAATGATTTGGGGATAGTGTAGGGGGACGAGCTGAGAATAATTCACAGGTCGGTGCAACATCGAGGGCCGAAGGACCTGTTCTCCACTGTATTATTCTATGTTCCATTTTCTAGATGTACCAACAGATTCAAGAACAGCTTTCCTTCCCCCCCCCCCCCCCCCCCCCCCCTTGTTATTAGACTTCTGAATGGACTTCTCAAATTTTACATTCAATATTGATGTGGCTCCCTTGGCACTTTTTCTCCAGCTGTAATATTGTATTCTTCACTCTGTTCTATTACCCTGTTGCACTTTGCATGGTATGAGCTGCCTAAACCGCACACAAAACAAAACTTTTCACTGTACCTAGGTACGTGTGACAATAATAAATCAAATCAAATCAATTTAAAAAGTATTCAATAAAGCTAAAATAAAATTGCTGGAAAAACTCAGCAGGTCTGGCAGCATCTGTGGAGAGAAATCAGAGTTAACATTTCGGCTCGAGTGACCCTTCAACAAAGTAAATCCATGCTGAGCTATCTCAGCAGCTCAAAGCATATGAAAAAGCTTCCATCTGGCTTTAATATATTTGATGATGCAAGGGCAGTGCTTTGAAGAACAGCATAAAGAAATTTGTTCCCTACAGCCAACATGGCCTACCCTATAACATCACCGATATGGTTAGTTCAGTTGGCTAGCAAGCTGGCTTACAATGCAAAGTGATACAAATAGCATAGATTCAATTCCAGCACGAGCTGAGCTTACCATGAAAACTTACTTTCTCAATCTCTCCCCTTGCCTGAGGTGAGGGGACCTTCGACGTAAACCATGACTAGTTGTATCTCTTTCTAATGAGAGGACATCCCTCTGGGACAATTGTGACTTTGCCTAATAAGGAGGGACTTGAAAATGAAGGACCGTATACCAAGGTAAGGAAGGTAGAAATGAAGAGTTCAAGATTGTGAAAGAACAAACAAAATTTTATTTGTCCTGAGCAATAAATCAGTAAGGATGGGGCATCAATATTATTGAATGCTGATAATATGCAGGAAGTTTAGAAGGAAGGTGGGAAAATGAGAAATTATTAGAGATTGGAATCAATTTCAAAAGTGTCTTTTGAACCCATGTACTTAAAAAGTCACCAGATAAACACTTTAAGAAGCAAAATATTAATAGACCAGATTATTCTAATTGTCGTAGATAGTCCCAGCATGGAAATGATGGACTAAACGGTCTCCTCCTGTGATGAAGTCTGCAGCTTAGACATTGTTCTTCTGTTCCTGATCTGGGGTTGCTGAAGGTATTGGGAATAAAGTTTGGGAGAAGATTTGTAGCTCGGGTGCTCGTTGTTGTGGTTCTGTTCGCCGAGCCGAGAATTTGTGTTGCAGACGTTTCGTCCCCTGTCTAGGTGACATCCTCAGTGCTTGGGAGCATCCTGTGAAGCGCTTCTGTGATGTTTCCTCCGGCATTTATAGTGGTTTGTCTCTGCCGCTTCCAGTTGTCAGTTCCAGCTGTCCGCTGCAGTGGCCGGTATATTGGGTCCAGGTCGATGTGCTTATTGATTGAATCAGTGGATGAGTGCTATGCCTCTAGGAATTCCCTGGCTGTTCTCTGTTTGGCTTGTCCTATAATAGTAGTGCTGTCCCAGTCGAATTCATGTTGCTTGTCATCTGCG
>NC_057718.1:17586225-17612978 GCF_004010195.1 Chiloscyllium plagiosum | reverse complement strand
TCTGCTTTGTCCAGGATGACCGTCATTCTGCCTTTGTCTGCTGGTAGTATGATTATGTTCTTATTATTTCTTAGTGTTTTTAGTGCTTCCCTCTCCTTGGTGTTGAGGTTATGTGTTTTCCTTGTTATCAGGGGTATGATACTTTGTCTCACTGTTTGTTGTGTCTCTTCTGTCAGTCCATTGTTTCTGAGTGTGCATTCTAGTGCTGCTAGGAAGTCTGCAGTCTTGGCGTCCCTGTGGTTATAGTTGAGTCCCTTGGCCAGTATTGTTCCTTTCGTGTCTGTGTGCTGTCTGTGGGAGAGGTTTCTAACCCAGGAGTGTGTTGTGGTGTCCTCTCTGTTGTGTGTTAGTTTGGTCATTTTTTCTTTTAGTGCCATTTTGTTTGCGGTGTGTGGTCCTGTTCTGTCCTATTGGAATACTTTCCCATGTACTACACTGCCTCATATCGCTGTTTTTTTTTAACTGGTGAAGTTGTCAGAGTGGCACACTGCCATTCACATATCTGACAGAATACTGAAGAATCAAAATGTATTTACAGCTAGAGGAGCAGTTAACTGGCTTAATAAAATGTTGTAGCTTGTAAATTTGAACAAAGTGGAGCAAGCTAAGATTCACTTCTCAAATTTTGTGGAAAATGGAGATGGGAAAAGTGTATATGACCCACTTTGCCTTGTGCATGTTCATTGAACATTGAACATAGAACATTACAGCGCAGTACAGGCCCTTCAGCCCTCGATGTTGCGCCATCCTGTGAAACCAATCTGAAGCCCATCTAGCCTACACTATTCCATTCTTGTCCGTATGCCTATCCAATGACCATCTAAATATCCTTAAAGTTGGCAAGTCTACAATTGTTGCAGGCAGTGCGTTCCATGCCCCTACTACTTTGAGAAAAGAAACTACCTGTGACATATGTCCTATTTAGTGAGTTTTGAGAAGACTTGTAGCTCAAGTTGAGGTTCTGGATGTAGGTTTGCTCGCTGAGTTGGAAAGTTTGTTTTCAGATGTTTCATCACCATACGAGGTAACATCATCAGTGAGCGTCCGGATGAAGCACTGGTGGCATTGCCCGCTTTCTATTTATGTGTTTAGGTTTCCTTGGGTTGGTGATGTCATTTCCGATGGTGGTGTCATTTCCTGTTCTATTTCTCAGGGGGTGGTAAATGGGATCCAAGTCAATGTATTTGTTGATAGAGTTCCAGTTAGAATGCCATGCTTTTAGGAATCCCCGTGTGTGGTTCTGTTTAGCTTGTCCTAGGATGGATGTGTTGTCCCTGTCAAAGTGGTGTCCTTCCTCATCTGTATGCAAGGATACTAGAGAGAGTAGGTCATGTCTTTTTGTGGCTAGTTGGTGTTCACGTATCCTGATGGCTAGTTTTTTGCCTGTTTGTCCAGTGTTGTGTTTGTTACAGTTCTTGTAAGGTATTTTGTAAATGACATTAGTTTTGTTTGTTGTCTGTATAAGGTCTTTCAAGTTCGTTCGCTGCTGTTTTAGTGTGTTGGTGGATTTGTGGGCTACCATGATGCCAAGAGGTCTGAGTAGTCTGGCAGTCATTTCCGAGATGTCTTTGATGTAGGGGAGAGAGGCTAAGATTTCTGGACATGTTTTGTCTGCTTGTTTGGGTTTGTTACTGAGAAATCGGTGGACTGTGTTCATTGGGTTCCCATTCTTTTTGAATACACAGGTATTGTCCTATTTCTATCACCCCTCAATTTATAGCTATGCCCCCTTGTGCGAGCCATTACCATCCAAGAAAAAAAGGCTCTCACTGTCCACCCGATCTAACCCTCTGATTATCTTATATGTCTCAATTAAGTCACCTCTCAACCTCCTTCTCTCTAACGAAAACAGCCTCAAGTCCCTCAGCCTTTCCTCATAAGACCTTCCCTCCAGACCAGGCAACATCCGAGTAAATCTCTTCTGAACCCTTTCAAAGCTTCCACATCCTTCCTATAATGTGGTTACTAGAACTGTACACAATACTCCAAGTGCGGCCGCACCAGAGTTTTGTACAGCTGCAGCATGACCGCATGGTTCTGAAACTTGATCCCTCTATTAATAAAAGCTAACACACTGTATGACTTCTTAGCAGCCCTATCAGCCTGGGTGGCAAATTTGAGGGATCTATGTACATAGACACTGAGATCTCTCTGCTCATCTACACTACCAAGAATCTTACCATTCTCCCAGTACTGTCTATTCCTGTTACTCCTTCCAAACCTTACACATTTCGACATTAAACTCCATTTGCCACCTCTCAGCCCAGATCTGCTGCTTATGCATGTCCCTCTGTCACCTACAACATCCTTCTTCACTATCCACAACTCAACTGACTTTAGTGTCATCTGCAAATTTACAAATCCATCCTTCTACACCCTGATCTAGGTCATTTATAAAAATAACAAACTGCAGTGGACCCTAAACAGATCCTTGCGGTACAACACTAGTAACTGAACTCCAGAATGAACATTTCCCATCAGCCTCTGTCTTCTTTCAGCTAGCCAATTTCTGATCCAAGCTGTTATATCGCCCTCAATCCCATGCCTATTTTTTTTGTGTAGTAGCCTACCATGAGGAACCTAATCAAATGCCTTCCTAAAATCCATATACAGCATATAAATAGCTTTACCCTCATCCATCTGTTTGGTCACCTGCTCAAAGAACTCAATAAGGTTTGTGAGGCACGACCTACCCTTCACAAAATCGTGTTGACTATCCGTAATCAACTTACTCCTTTCTAGATGATTATAAATCCCATCTCTTATAACCTTTTCCAACACTTTACGCACAACCGAAGTAAGGCTCACAGGTCTATAATTTCCAGGGTTATCTGTACTCCCCTTGAACAAAGGAACAACATTTGCTATCCTCCAGTCTTCTGGTACTATTCCTGTAGACAAGATTCATGATTTAAGAGGAAAGGAGGACTATCCTGTAGAAAAAGGAAGACTTGCATTTATAAAGCACCTTTCATTAATTTAAGCACTTTACAGCCAATGAAATCTTTTTGAAGTGTAGTTGCTGTTATAATTTAAGTTATATCCTGGTTATTTGACCACTGCCCCATATACAGTGCTAATGGCCGGACAATCTGTTTTAGAGATATTAATTTGATAAATATTTGTCAGAACCCGCACCACGGTTTATATTTACCTGAGAGGGAGACTGGACCTCAGTTTGACACCCCATCTGAAAGATGACACCTTTGCCTGCATAATATTATGTCAGTTGTGCTCTGGAGTGTGACGTTTGATGAGGGCAGTCTCCTAATATCATATAGTGCAACAGGTTTGGAAAGCACATTGTGCAGAATGTTGATTATATTTGTAGAGCAATGTGAACCTACACATGTCACTGCTGGACTGATGGAAATTAAGATAGACAAGCAGGAGGCTGGAGACAGTCTACCTTGGAATCCAGAATCTGCAGTTTTTTGTCTCAGACTGATCATTTATATAAATGATTTGGATGTGAGCATAAGATGTAAAGTAAGTAAGTTTGCAGATGACACCAAAATTGGAGATGTAGTGGACAGCAAAGAAGATTACCTCAGATTACAATGGGATCTTGATCAGATGGGCCAATGGGCTGAGGATTGGCAGCTGGAGTTTAGATAAATGCGAGGTGCTGCATTTTGGGAAAGCAAATTTTGGCAGGGCTTATACACTTAATGGTAAGGTCGTAGGGAGTGTTGCTAACAAAAAGACCTTGGAGTGCAGGTTCTTAGCTCCTTGAAAGTAGAGTCGCAGGTCGATAGGATAGTGAAGAAGGCAGTTGGTATGCTTTCCTTAATTGGTCAGAGTATTAAGTTTAGAATCAAAGAAGAGAAAATGCTGGAAAATCTCAGCAAGTCTAGCAGCATCTGTAAAGAGAGAAAAGAGCTGACGTTTCAAGTCTAACTGACCTTTTGTCAAAGCTTTGACAAAGGGTCAATTAGACTCGAAATGTCAGCTCTTTTCTCTCCTTACAGATGCTGCTAGACTTGTTGAGATTTTCCAGCATTTTCTCTTTTTTGGTTTCAGATTCCAGCATCCGCAGTAATTTGCTTTTATTGAATATAGAAGTTGGGAGGTCATGTTGTGGCTGTACAGGACATTGGTTGGGCCACTTTTGGAATATTGCGTGCAGTTCTGGTCTCCGTCATATCGGAAGGATGTTGTGAAACTTGAAAGGTTCAGAAAAGATTTACTAGAATGTTGCCAGGGTTGGAGGATTTGACTATAGGGAGAGGCTGAATAGGCTAGGGCTGTTTTCCTTGGAGCGTCGGAGGCTGAGGGATGACCTTATAGAGGTTTATAAAGTCATGAGGGGCATGGGTAGGGTAAATAGACAAGATCTTTTCCCCAGGTGGGGGAGTCCAGAGCTGGAGGGCATAGGTTTAGGGTGAGAGGGGAAAGCTATAAAAGAGACCTAAGGGGCAAGGTTTTCATGCACACGGTGGTACGTGTATGGAATGAGCTGCCAGAAGAAGGGGTGGAGGCTGGTACAATTGCATCATTTAAGAGGCATTTGGATGGGTATATGAATAGGAAGGGTTTGGAGGGATATGGGCCGGGGCCTGGCAGTTGCGACCAGATTGGGTTGGGATATCTGGTCGCAATGATGGGTTGGATCAAAGGGTCTGTTTCTGTGCTGTACATCTCTATGACTGCATGACTCTGATGGAAACTGGCATTTAGAAGAGTAATACACCAGAGGTTAAATATTGCAAACCATATACAAGCAGTAAAGGGTAGAACTGTGGAAAATAAACTTAAGCACTACCCTCACACAAGTCAAGGATGTAGCTGGTATCCACTCGCCCTCCATTTCGTCTTTGTCCTGAGAGTCGCTTTATGATTGTGATGAATAAGGTATCAGCGCAGCAAGTATTAGAAGCTGATGAGAGTTGATTGCTTTAGTACATTAAATTCTTTAACACACTGAGCAAAGACAATAAAGAGGAAATCTTGCAGTTATTTAGTGCCCATCATGTTCCCAGGCTGTTGCAAAACAGCCAATGAAATACCTTAATATCATAATGTTGAAAATTATAATGTCTAATTCATGCACAGCAAGCTCTCACAAACAGCAGTGCGATTAAGAGCAGTATTCTGTTGTTACTGATATTGACCGAGGGATAATTGTTGGCCCTTTGCTCTTCTTGAAAATAGGGCTGAGTGATCTTTGACCTCCACCATGGGTGGAAGACAAGGTGTAAAGTCTTACCTGACAGACCTCACATCCAATCCTTATTTCGACAGGAATGCCAACCGAGTCTTGTAGTTCACGGGACTTGAAATCACAATGTTCTGAGTCAGAGATGAGAGAACTTAGCAGTTTAGGAACAGGAATAGCCTTTCAGCCCCTCGAGCCTGTTCCATCATTCAATGAGACCATAGCTGATCTATGGCCTAATTTCATGTCCCTGCACTTGGCTCATAACCCTGAATGCTTTACTTGACAAAAATTATCTATCCTGGATTTGAAACTAACAACTGATCATGTGTTCACTATCGTTTATGGAAGACAGTTCCAAACCTGCATCCTCTGTGTGTAGAAGTGCTTCCTAACATCTCTCCTCAATGGTCTGGCCCGAATTCTCAGACTATGCCCCCTAGTCCTAGAATCCGCAACCAGTAAAGTATTTTATCTTTATCGATCCTGTCATTCCTGTTTATATCTTGAAAACCTCAGTCAGATCACTCCTTAACCTTCTAAATTCTGGAGGAAACAGGCCTAATTTGTGTAATCTCTCCATGTAACTCCTGAAGTCCAGGTATCATTCATGTAAACCTACAATATACTCTTTCCAAGGCCAATACATTCTTTCTAAAGTTGGGTGCCCAGATCTGCTCACAGTACTCCAAGTGGGGTCTAACATCAGTTTTGTATAATTGCAGCATAATTTATGCATACTTGTACTCCAATCCTTTGGATATAAAAAAAAGCACTTCATGAGCTTTCTTAATTATTTTCTGCAGCTGTTTGCGACATTTTAAAGAACTATGCACCTGATCCCCATGCTGTCACACCTCTATGACTCTATGACGTGTAAAGTACTTAACTACAATGCACAAACTGATTAAATCAATCCCTGACCAAGAGCCGTGCCCTTGAATCATGGGCAGTCTGACCACTCCATCAAAATCTATTCTCCATACACCACATATGGGATGTGGTCCTACTACTGGGTGTAATAGGCACTGAGGTGGATTCTCACTGATCGGGAATTGGAAGGTAATGTGTTAATGTGCTTCCCTGGGTTTGACTAAATATGGAAGAGCAGAAAAGAGGCTGCAAGGTAAGTCATATAATGTTGAAAATGCGCTATGTGGACATGGCACTATTATGTCTACATGACCAAGCACATTTACCAGGCAATGTATAAAGAGATCTCCTCTTTGGACATTCACTGTATTTAACTTCATACCATCTAGAAAGTTCCCTCATCTATCCTTGGTCCAAAATGAAGAACCTCATACTTGCTTATATAGTACTCCATCTGCTGCAGTTTTGCCCATTCTATCAATATCAGGTCTATCAATATCCCTTTTCAATTTTATGCTATCATCTACACTGTCTACAATGCCACTTAACTTTGTGCCATTGACAAATCTGAATATACAACTTTCTATGCCATCATCCAAATCATTAATAAATAGTTGAAGCCTTAGCATAGATCCGTGGGGGCATTGTTGCTGCTGCTTAAAAGGGAACGAGAAAAGTTTGTGATAAAGAGCAAAAAATACAATGATACGAAGGAAGGTCAAAAAATTGTATAATAAACAACTGCCTCTCCTCTAAAATTCAGTCTCTTGAGGAGACCATGAATCAAGGGCACAGTTCTTAGATTTAGTCAGTTTGTGCATTGTGGTTAAACACTTTACAGGTCACAGAGTCATGGAGAGGTGTGACAGCATGGGAAGAGTCTCTTTGGCTCCATCATGTCTGAGAATGTCTCCAGCACACATGCACCAACAACCCCACCACTCTGTGGCCAACCACTTCAACTTCCCCTCCCACTCTGCCAAGAACATGCAAGTCCTGGGCCTCCTCTACCACCAATTCCTAGCCACCCGACACCTAGAGTAAGAATGCCTCATCTTCCACCTTGTGACCCTCCAACCACATGGCACCAACGTTGATTTTACCAGTTTTCTCACCTTTCCTCCCCCCCCTCCCCACCTTACACCAGTTCCAAACCTCCAACTCCCCCTCCCATTTATCTCTCAGCCCCCTTGGACACGCACCCACCTCTCCATCCCCACACGCATGCCTGATGAAGGGCTTATGCCCAAAAAGTTGATTCTCCTGCTCCTCCAATGCTGCCTAACCTGCTGGACATTTCCAGCGCCACATGTTTTCACTCCATCATTTTAATGTCAATTATCAAACATCGATCTGTTCTCATCCCATTTTCCTGCATTTGGCCATAGCCTTGTATGCTATGGTGTTTCAAGTGTTCATCTAAATACTTTCTAACTGCCTTGAGGGTTCTTACCTATATCATTCTTTCAGACATGAGTTCTAGACACCCAGCACCTCTGGTCTGTGTCTCCGCCCTTCAGCCTTGTTCCTTTTTAAATGCTGTAATTAATTAGGTGCGGGTTTGACAAAAAGGATCAATCAGTTGAAATGTCAGCTGACAGAAAGGTAAAATACTGCAGTCTCTGGGAACTGGAAATTAATAGAGTGAACACTCAGAATGCTCAGCAGGTTAGGCAACATCTGTGAAGATTGGAGAGAAACAGTGTGAATATTTAATCAGATTTGATCTTCCACTAGCAACAAGGAAAGTTAGAAATAAAACAGCATTTCATCAAATGAACCAGGGTGTGGGAAAGGGGGTGGGAAAAACATCGAAAGGGAGAGTGATGGGTGGACGACTGGGGAGAGTTAATGGGAAAAGGTTGGTGTTGCAAGGCTGAAGGAAGTAGTAATGGGACAAGGAAATGTATTAATTCGGTTGTTCTCTCCAAAGATGCTGGTCGGCATGCTGAGCATTGCTAAACATTTGCCACTTTTCATTGAGAATATTATGGCTATCATCTGAGTTGGTAGCCTGTGGGTCAGAAGGTCGTGGTTTGAGTAGCACACCAGGACATGAGAATGTGATGCTGGCCATTTGGTGCAGCAGTTAGGTATCACTGCCTTGCCTAAGATTCTGTGTTATTCTTAGGTGAGACACCAAAGTGAAATTCTCTCCTCCTCTGGTGAACATTAACACTGTGACAGGAGGACAATACCAGGGAAGGGCGAGACTTAATGGACTTAGAATATGGAGCACTATTCCTGGCTCCATCATACAATAAAGAAAATTGTGGCCCTGGAGAAGTTCTACTGGAATGATAATGGAATTGAGAGCTCAAGAAAGATTGAAAGGTTGTGTCTGTTTCTTTAGAATAAGAAGGCTGGCCTAATAGTGATTTTTAAAATGGTGAAGGAGTTCAGTTCACTCAGGTGGATGAAGGGAGAGGAGTCACCCGAATGGAGGAATCCACATCGTAGGGTCATCAGAAATCCAACTGGAGATTCAGGAGAGATTGCTTGATCCAAAGATTCATAGCAGTGTGGAACTCATGTTGAAATTTTCCTTGTCACACTGTTCAGGGATATTATTACACACCTCTACAGCAGGCAGGATTAGAGTAAATTAGATTCCCTACAGTATGGAAACAGGCCCTTCGCCCCAACAGATCTATACCAACCCTCTGAAGAGTAACCCAACCAGACCTATTCCCTTACCCTATATTTACCCCTGACTAATGCCCCTAACACTATCGGCAATTTAGCATGGCCAGTTCACCTGACATACACATCTTTGGATTTTGGGGGAAACCCCCCACCGACACAGGGAGAACGTGCAAACCCCACACAGACTATCACCTGATGCAAGGATTGAACCCGGGTCCCTGGCGCTGTGAGGCAGCAGTGCTAACCACTGTGCCACCGTGCCAGGATCAGAACCTAGGTCAGCTCAGAGGTAGGGACATTGGCACTGCACCACATGAGCCTCCTGATGGTATGGACAGCACTAACACCAATGTATGCCAGCTGGACTGAATGCTGTAAGTCTTTCTAATTCAGTCTAAGAGCTGTACTCACCTTTGCCTATCAATTGAATTAAAAAGCACATTAAAAGCAAGCAGACTGAGAACTAACTGCTGCTGAAAGTCCCTGGTGGAGACAGTTTTGATAGCAGCGAAGCACAGAGCCAAGAAATAAGTGCTTGGGGGACTGGTTCCTCGAATACGGACCATTAGACATTTACCCATTGGATCAGGAAGCAGTGTAAATTGAATTGTTACCAGCTGTTTGCTTTCTTGCTATTCAGGTAATGATGTGTGACAAACTGTAGCTCTCTTGACGCCACATCAAAAGAAGAGACAGTGTAGGTAAGATCTGTTAACTGGTTGCAGTTAGATACTAATTTGCTGATATTCAAATGCAGGCTTATGTGCAGCATAGCTGTTGCCACATTGGTTTAAATGACTTGCCTCGGTGCTGTAGATAAATTCCATGTAACACTCCATTCCCTGGTCTGATATCGGAACGATGATCTCCAACTGGACAATCGACAGGGGATTTCACTCAATTTGAGGATGAGTTACCCTCAGGACCATAGGTTTCTGCCATGGGGCATCATGGGACTGATCAGTTTCAACCTGCAGATCTTTGGGCAGATTATCAGGATATCCTATCCAGTGAGCAGGCTTTGCTTCCTTTTCTTTCCTGCTGTCCTGCTGCTGTACCTCATCATGAGTGTATTTGGACTCAAAGCATGATACAGCTTGATGGACAAGTTGTCACCATTTTGAAGGATTGGCAACAAACGCTCAGCTCCAATCAGTGCTGCCATGTTTCTGGTAGAGCTTCAGAGTGCCTTTGTCACATCTTCTTTGCTCTGTCCTGGAACACTAGCCACTGGAGAGTTCAGAAAACTGATGGGCCAGACACTTTTCATCCATACAAAGTTGGCTTCAAGAAGGACACTAGTATTTGCTCAACAGCCCTCCCATTGAAACCAAAGATTACAGAGGGGTGTTGCTGGTGGAATCTCTCTAGTGTTCTAATGTGTTACTGATAACTTTGATAATGTGTGGCGCTGGAAAAAAACACAGCGGGTCAGGCAGCTTCTGAGAAGCAGGAGAGTCAACATTTCAGGGAGGACCCTTCATCAGGTCAGGGGAGGGGGAAGGGAGCTGAGAAATAAATAGAGGGAGGGGATGGGGCTGGGGGAAAGGTAGGTGGGATGGTGATAGGTGGATGCAGTTAGGAGGTGGCTGGGATGGGTTGGTGGGAAGGGTGAATTCAGGGCAGAGGAGATGACCAGGGGCTTGCAGTGGGAGACTCACTGAGATCTTTGCGGAGGAAAGAGGACCTACTTGTCCCGCCGCCCCACCCCACTTATTTATGTCTCAGCCCTCTTCCCCCTGCCCAGTCCTGATGAAGGGTCCTACCCAACTCACCTGCTCCTCAGATGCTGCCTGACCTCCTGTGCTTTGTCCAGTGCCACGCTTTATCAACTCTGACTCTCCAGCATCTGCAATCCTTATGTGTCATTGAAACACAATCCAGATCTCACTGTGGTATAGAATGTAGGGCAAGAAGTGCTCTATATATCAGGACATCCATCGACCTTGACAATCAAACCTACAATGGACTAAAGACCAACCTCACGACTAAACAGAGGTGAAAAATTGTGAGAGTGTACCACCAGGAGATGCAATGGCACAAACGGCACAGTTGGCAGCACAGTGACTCAGTGGGGAGCACTGATGTCTCACAGCACCAAGCACCCCAGGTTTGATTCCACCCTCATGGTGACTGTCAGTGTGGAGTTTGCACCTTCTCCCTGTGTGTGCGCGGGTTTCCTCTGGGTGCTCCAGTTTCTTCCCACAGTCCAAAGCTGTGCAGGATTGGCCGTGCTAAATTGCCCATAGTGTCCAGGGATATGTAGGTTAGGTGGATTAGCCATGAGAAATGCAGGGTTACAGGGATAGGATAGGGGGTTGTATCTGGGTAGGATGCTTTTCGGAAGTTTGGAACTTGATGAGCCGAATGGCTTGCTTTCACATTGTAGGGATTCTATGATTCTACGACGATTCTATGAAACACAAAGACCAAAGAAAGGAAGCCAGTGATTCAATGTTGGACTGGAAACATTTTAGTCACAAATATGCAAAACACAGGACAGTTGATCACCTAAGAGTAGATTTTCCAGGATCACTGCATCTGGTGCAATCAAGTAAAAGATGCTGTGTTCTCCTTTGAAGTGAAGCATATCAGTTCACCTGGAACTCAGCCCTCTAGGCTAGGCTGTCATATTTACAGCAGAAACTTCCGAAACAGGTCGGTCTTCTCCATACCCACCAGAACCCTCTGAAACCTCCCGATTGATGAAAATGATCTTCTTGGCCTTGAAGGATGAGCCAGAAGACACACTAATTATCACCAAAAGGTGTTGCCATGGGAACCTGGCCTGGTGATACCTGCCTTTTTGTGGGTTGTGCGGGGACATGCTTTCTCACAATCTAATTCAAGTCTCCTTCCTAACCTCTTTTTTTCAGCATGTTGGTAACATTTTTGTTTCCTGTCCTAAACCTGATTTGGAAAATCTGTTTAGAGTTGGTGCTAATTTCTCTCCACCCCTTCCATATTTTCATTTGGTCTTTCCCTGAGTCATTTGTTTCCTTTTCTTGATTCCTTTTGCTCTAGTTCTGGACAGAGGCTATTCACCAACATCAGATATTATTCACCAATTCCCACAGCTACCTTTCTCCCACTCTGCTTCCTGTAGGGACTCTCAGTTTCTCTCGCATGACTAATCCAGCCATGCCACCTTCTACACCTGATCTGTGTAAGAGCTTGGCTATGCAGTGATGTAGGGGATCTTGCTTTGGTCCACAGTTTCCCAAGACACAGATTGCATCAAACTGTACCATAAAAGGATCATTTATCTCAGTGACAGGAGTAAAGCGAGCAGGGACTGTTCAGAAACAGTAGTGTCACTTTACCTGAAACTTATAAAGTAAACATGACTGGTCAGTGCAAAATGACTGGAAAATTTGTGATTGGATTCCATTATGTCTTTACCATGGAGACTATACTGAGGAAAGTATTACTGAAAGTGAAAGCATTAAATAAGCTTTAAGTAAAACTAAATCTTTATTCACTAAGAAGTCTTTCACAATTGAGATCAATTTGATTTAAATGGATAATTAAATATCAGGTATAGGCCTAGCAAGAAGCGTTTGGGCTTACAACTGTTACATTTGGCATCATATGTATGGGATATAGCATGTTGAGAACGTTGTATCTGGCCTGTAGCAGTTGTAATTAGAGTAAAACTTAGCAGCACTTCACCATCATTACTCCTCTGAAACTGACAGCGACTTTTGGACTCCACATACAAGCAAAATAACACGGAAATCCAGACGTTGCTGTCATTGATTAGTCTTTTTCTCTGGAGGTATGCTGTTGTGGTTTGTATCAATATTGCAATCACAAAGTGAATTTTAACTTTGTAGAATGTCAAATTTCTCAATAATGATCCGATATTACAATATTTAGAACATAGAACGTAGAACATTACAGCGCAGTACAGACCTTTGCCCTCGATGTTGCGCCATCCTATGGAACCAATCTGAAGCCCATCTATCCTACACTATTCTATTTTCATCCATATGTTTATCCAATGACCATTTAAATGCCAATAAGGTTGGTGAGTCTACTATTGGTGCAGGCAGTGCATTCCACGCACCTACTGCTCTCTGAGTAAAGAAACTACCTCTGACATCTGTCCTATGTCTATCACCCCTCAATTTAAAGCTATGTCCCCTTGTGCTAGCCATCACCATCTGAGGAAAAAAGCTCTCACTGTTCACCCTATCTAACCCTCTGATTATCTTAGATGTCTCAATTAAGTACGTTCTATGTTCTAAATATTGTAATATCGGATTATTATTGAGAAATTTGACATTCTACAAAGTTAAAATTCACTTTGTGATTGCAATATTGATACAAACCACAACCTTTCCTCATAAGACCTTCCCTCCACACTCGGCAACATCCTAGTAAATCTCCTCTGCACCCTTTCTTACAACTTTTTAAAGTTTATCTTTATTTTAGCTTCTATTTTTATTTATTCTTGGGACCTGAGTATTAATCCTCCTCCCTAGTTGCTCTTGAACAGATGATGATTAGGTTAGATTACTTACAGTGTGGAAACAGGCCCTTCGGCCCAAAAGGTCCACACAGATCCTCTGAAGAACAACCCACCTAGACCCTCCCCCTACATTTACCCCTTCACCTAACACTACAGGCAATTTAGTATGGCCAATTCACCTAACCTGCACATCTTTGGACTGTGGGAGGAGACCGGAGCACCCGGAGGAAACCCACGCAGACACGGGGAGAATGTGCAAACTCCACACATGCAGTTGCCTGAGGCGGGAAGTGAACCCGGGTCCCTGGTGTTGTGAGACAACAGTGCTAATCACTGTGCCACCGTGCCACCCACTCTTTTTTAATATTCAGCCCTTCTTTTCTTACTGCACAACCTCGCATCTTCCTGCACTTCAATCAAGTGGCTTGCTAGACCATATCAGAGAGCTTATAAAAGTCAGTAACACTGGTGTGGGTCTGGAGTCACATGTAGCTCAGACCAGGCATCAGATTTCCTTCAAGAAAAAATATTAGTGAACTGGATACCTTTTCTGCTTAGTGACAATCCTCCAGCTTCATGATCATTTGACTGTCTGTGTGGAGTTTGCACATTCTCCCCGTATCTGTGTGGGTTTCCTCCTCTGGTTTTCACCCACAATCCAAAGGTGAATTGGCCATGCTAAATTGCCTGAAATGTTCAGGGATGTGTAGGTTAGATGCGTTAGTCAGGGGTATATGTTGGGTAGGTTACTATTCAGGGGATCAGTGTGGACTTGTTGGACTAATGGCCCGTTTGCACACTATAGAGATTCTATGTATTCTATGTATTTCAACAAGATGAGAAACATATTTCAGATTTATTAATTAATTGAATTTAAATGCCCTGGCTGTGATGGTAGACTTTGAACATGTCTTTCAAACATCAGTCTGAGCATCTGGATTACTAGTCCAGCAACATAATTTATTCTGCTAGCTGTAACTTTTAGTGTAAAGTTAATAATTCGGAGCTTTTAATTTCCTGATTTGCTGTAAGAATAATTTAATGTGATTGTTTGTTTACATGTTTACTGATACCACTGTTACTTGATGCCTGGAGTTCCCATTGACTTAGTACAAGTTTTAACAACCAAATGAAAGGGGAAATCCATGCCAAACAGATTGTGCCATTTTTGTGGGCAGCTTTTGAGGTCAGCAGCAAATGTCATTGCTTCACCACTGACCGCAAAATCTAGTCAATTAATCTTCTGTTCAACACAATGTAGCTTTAACCTTTGCACAATAATGAGTTGCTGTTAAGAGGAATGCCCTTGTATCTTAGCAGGGGAAAGTGAGGACTGCAGATGTTGGAGATCAGAGCTGAAAATGTGTTGCTGGAAAAGCACAGCAGGTCAGGCAGCATCCAAGGAGCAGGAGAATCGACGTTTCGGGCAGGATTCCTGAAGAAGGGCTCATGCCCGAAACGTCGATTCTCCTGCTCCTTGGATGCTGCCTGACCTGCTGCGCTTTTCCAACAACACATTTTCAGCCTTGTATCTCAGCAGTTAAGTCTATGAACACATTGATTTGGTCTGGTGATGCTATGGGGAGTCATTGTATGCAGGAGATGGTCAGAGCACAAAGGGTCTCAGAATCTCCAGTGTCCTGTAGAAGCACCCAATGATGTTTCAGTAGAAGTACATTGGGCCAACTGCATTTTATTACAGTTTTGTTTCAGGAAATGTATGGGTGTACATTCACAATAAGATCTACTTTAATTTTGGAGACGCATATAACTTGAGTGTTTCATTGCAGCTCTTAAATAATACGGTTTGGAAAATCCTATGCACTTGTCAACAATATCAGGACATACAAGCTGCTGAAAGTTTTTTACATCCTAACATGTTGAAAAGGGTTCCACTGAAGTCATAAGCAACAAAGGCAATTTGTTAATATGTCCAAACCTTGCAAGATATCCTCACAAAATCCATTTTCAAACCTTCCCCTCCATCGTCTCACTGGTTCAATTAGTTTTCTTAAGCCCTGTGTTCAACTTCCTCATGGCATGAGTCACTAATTATCTAGCTAAAAGGATAGCCGAGTGATCTGTTACTCAACATTATGTAAAGGTTGCTCTGCATACAGTAGAATTGACCTACTCCAGTTTCAGTGCTGTCTACAGAATGGATGATCTAGAACATCCAGTGTGTTAGTTCACGAAGGTTATCGTTCCAGCAACCCCCTTCCCTGACTCTACATACTGCCAAGAGGACAAGCACATTAGTATTTTAGGGACACCAACCCTCTTGGCTTCCCTCCTAACCATGCACCAGAGGCACTGACATCCCAAAAGTGATTATTTTAAAATAGCACCTCCACGCAGAAATTCTGACTATGAATTTGCTGTGTCCAGCCATCGTGCACTGGAGTCACTTGCTTATCAATCCACATCACATCAAGTTTACATCTGAGCACAGTGTCTATCAGTGCATTATTGACCATTAATGAACTAAGCCATCCCTGACAAGCCACAGAGAAAGTCTACAAGACAACAAACAGGAAGTAGTATTCCTGTAGCTTCTCAGACTTGTGCTACTTTCACCCTAGGTTTCCCGCTCATTTAACTTACAGATGTCGCCCTCAAGTGACCACCTTCAGTAGTTTGCATTCAAGAATATGAGCAGAATAGCCTGGACACCAACATGCACAGCAATTGAACTGTATCCCTTCTGCTTTTCTTGGATGACTGATAAAATAAATAACTGATCAGCATTTCTTTCTTATGCTCGCCTTGCGGAGATAAGTTAGCAAACTGATAAATGAAGCAGTTTAATCGGAGCATCTGCGAAGACGCAAAGTCCTGTTCTCCCCTCCATGGTTCTTTGATTTTAAATTGGCTGTTTTCTTGAGAGAATTCCTGCAGGGAATGTTTGGCACATAGCTGCCAGTCAGCCTACTTTTTAAAGGGAAATTTGGATCACCAGAAGAGAAGTCTAAATGACAGTGGTCCAGATTTTGCAGGGAATTTTGACAGTGTATCATCAATGTTCATTACTGCATAGCAGATAAATAGGGAAGGCCCAGGGTTTGCCGTCTGTCACTCACTACTTCACCTAAACCCCACTCACCCTTCGCCATCAACCCGGGAATGTCAGCAGATATGAGAAGAACTCCTTCCCGTGTAATATTGCCATTAGAAACCCTTTTTAAAAACCCTTGATTGCACAGAGTATATATAAACAGTGCTCTGTATAATATCTATTGCTGATTAATGGATGTAGTCCTGAAAAAATAATTTTATATTTATGGAATCTTCTTAAACGTCTCCATTGTGATTAACTATCCTATTCCTTTTATTCGGGAAATTTCACTCTGCCATCTCCCATACATTGAGGCCTTAATTAAATACTAAATTGAGGTTTTCCAAATCTAATCAGTGTTCAGTATGTTTGCTTTTTCAGAAATGTACTTTATTCATAAAATTTTCAAAAGTACATTACAAACCATTTGGACTTGAAAATTAAAGTGCAATAAAATTCAACTTGTTTCCATTCCCATGCTGCTCTATTAGCTGCCTTATTTCAATTGTGATACTCTTAACAGTTACAATACATATTCCATGTCAGGTATATACCCCAATGGCAAAACATTTCAAAGCAAGTAATTACAGAAGGTGCAATAGAAATGAGGTACCTCAATATAGTTTCAATATCCCTGATGTTCATCGTGTACATTTCTCATTAAGCATTACTCATTTATTCGAGGATGTCTCATTCATTCAGCTTACACATATCCACTTGGCTCTATGGTTTCAAGACCCTGGATGTTTCACAGTTAAAAGGCCTTAGACAGCGACTTCCCACCATTGCCCTTCTGTGGTTGCTGCCCTGTCACATGTTGCATTGCCCAGCACATTGCGCTTGGCCTCAGTCTGTAACAATCAATCAAGGCCAACTCTCTGCACTGGACGACCAGCACGTTTGGGGTAGGACTAAGAGCATCCTTCACTGAGTTGATGGTCCTCCAGCTGCAGTTGATGCTTGCCTCATTGTGCATTGCTGTGAATGGCTGTAGAGCACAGGTTCTGGATATTTCTCAGATAAAGAATGAGATTTCTGGGATGACCGGACAGGATAGTGCGGCGCCATGTTTCCCAATCTTCACCCTTCCAAAACATAAATGTGTGCACTATCCCACCAGTTCCTCCTGAAAATGCTCCAGGAATCAACAATGTAAGTATACCTGCCAGCTGAGAAGCAGACTAAAAAGGCCAAGTATGCTTTTGCATGATTTGTTACACCTTTGTTGAATTAATAGAGTCTGAGATTCAATGGTAATAAAGAATGAAGTTAAAAATCACACAACACCAGGTTATAGTCCCACAGTTTAATTGGAAGCACTAGCTTTCGGAGCGCTCCGAAAGCTAGTGCTTCCAATTAAACCTGTTGGACCATAACCTGGTGTTGTGTGATTTTTAACTTTGTACACCCCAGTCCAACACCGGCATCTCCAAATCATGAATACGGAATGAGAATCACTTGATGATGAGGGGCTGCAGTAGAGGAAGACAAAGTGTCCAATGCTCAGCATTGTGAAGCTCAGGAAATCTGAAATCTCTGTCATAGTGATGTCAGCCAAGGGTGAGTGAAGTGGGGTAAGGATGGGTAACTGGGATAGCAGAAATTGGTACCTTGTGAAAATAACAGTCCCCAGCACACAGCTACCTGCTGGGCAATGCAACATGTGAAGGAGCAGCAACCACAGAAGGGCAATGGTGGGAAGTCGCTGTCTAAGGCCTTTTAGCTGTGATACACCCAGGGTCCTGAGTATGTTCAGGACAGTCTCTAGCACACAGCTACATATGGCTGGGAGAAGATTCAGGAACAGTCTTCAGCACATAGCCATGTGTGTTTGGGTGTAGATTCAGATGAACACTCCCCAGCACAAAGCTACATGTGGCTGGCAGTAGATTCAGGACAGTGTCCAGCACACAGCTATGTGTGGTTGGCAGGGGTATCTGGAACAGACCTGAACTGTGTATTGAAGTCCCAACGGCCATTTTACCTACTCGCTCCCTGATTTCTGCAGGGTTAAAATTAACTCTCAAGTTCACCAATTTAATTTAGAGTTCTTGTATTCCCTCTGAGCAGGCTGGCTATTTCTTTTCTCTGTTCCTTATTCCCTCACACAGACACATTCATTTCCTTATTAACACTCTGCATTATTTCATCCAGAGACTGTGTCTTGTTTTCACAATGCAGAGGACCATTAGGAAGGAACTAATCAGCATGGTGCTTGATCAATGCTCTATATAAATGTAAAGGAGTTTTGGCCCCTACGGACTTTCATGCATATTTTGATAAGGTTACAGGTTAACAGCACAATTTATTGATGTGCGGATTCAGCAAAATGCAAATGTACAAGTAGGTGTGACTGCAATGATGGGGATAATCAGCAATTACAAGAGTTGATGAAGATGTTAAAGACAGTAAAGCAGGAATGCATGTGGTGCCTTTCACACTCTCACAGTGTCCCACAGTGTGTCTGTGGAAATTAATTCATTCTGAAATACAATCACAGTTCACCCTGTCAACAGACACTGCGCACATCTCACTATCCGCAAACAGATAACCAACAATTTATCATAGCTGGATTAAATGCTAAAATCTTGGTTGGATTTGAATTTAGTAATGGTCAAGTTCTGGAAATGCGCATCTGCCAAGCCACCATCTGAGAGACGAAAGAACTGACGGTAATGTTCATGGGGTAGAGACATCCTTAAAGGACCATGTAGTAATTGTGTTGAGATCAGTCAGGGAATATAAATTCCCTGATTGGGGTTGTTAATCTGGTCCAAATCTTGTGGGGGTAGGGGGAGGGTAAAGTGGCATCAAAGAGACAATGCCAGTCATAAGACTCTGTCATGTGAGACAGACAGATCACTTCAGGGGACGAGGTTCGGTGTAGGTGCCATGGGAACGGTCTTGCATGGATAAGAGGCATGGTCAATGCGAAGTCAGGTCCAGCCATGTATAAAGTTTACATAGATGCAACAACTGTGAACAACTAGTCCTGAACAACCATGTGGACCATATGAAAGCTGCAAACTCACAAACGGTGCAGGAACAAAATCATCGACTGCCTTTCTGACTGTTCTGGAATTCATGGGTTCTCCCTCTCCGTCAAGCATTCCAAGATACCTCAGCATTTGAGATGAACACGGTGAATGTTGGCACCTCAATGCCTTTGCCGCTTGAAGAAGAGAATGAATTTCTTCCAAGACACTCAGGGTTCCCATGGGAACGGTCTTGCATGGATAAGAGGCATGGTCAATGCGAAGTCAGGTCCAGCCATGTATAAAGTTTACATAGATGCAACAACTGTGAACAACTAGTCCTGAACAACCATATGGACCATATGAAAGCTGCAAACTCACAAACGGTGCAGGAACAAAATGTGTCCAGCTCATCGACTGCCTTTCTGACTGTTCTGGAATTCATGGGTTCTCCCTCTCCGTCAAGCATTCCAAGATACCTCAGCATTTGAGATGAACACGGTGAATGTTGGCACCTCAATGCCTTTGCCGCTTGAAGAAGAGAATGAATTTCTTCCAAGACACTCAGGGTTCAGGAGGCAAGCTGCTGTGCATTACACATCACCCTTATCAGAGGCAGAGTTGGAGAAACCTGACCCCATGCTAGAACACCCCAGGGCGAGCTACAAAAAAAAGAGAACTGGCCTATGTCCAATATCAGAGGGGGAGGGATAAAGTGATTGTAATGAGGTTAGCCAGGTGGCCCTTATAGAATATGAGTTCCCTGATTGAGGCAGTTAATCTGGTCCAATCAGGGAGCCCTGGCTGACAGATATATACAGGCCTGTGGGAGGAGGTGATAGCTTGGCGGTATTATCACTAGACTAGTAATCTAGAGACTCAGGTAACGTTCTGGAAACTTAAGTTCAAATCCCTCCAAGATAGCTTACAAAACTTGAATTTAAAAAAAAGTCTAATGATGATCAGGATTGTTAGGAAACAAACAAACATCTGGTTCACTAATACCCTTCCTTTAAAAAGAAAAAAAAAGAAAAACTAAATAAATAAACAGGCCTGTCAGAGGTTCTGTTCACTGAGAGCTGGCTCTGAGGGAGCTGGACCAGTGTCAAGGACACTCCAATGTAAATGGAGAGTGACTTGGTGACAGGATACCTATCTCTGTGGAATTACTTCAGGCCACACTGGTTTTTCATTCTCATAACAATAAATTCCTTCCTTGCATTTCCCCAAATTAAGGCATTATCTAGAGGCAGGGGGTATTTCCTGCCCATTTCCTGCTGTTGCTGCTGACAGGCTAGATACCATTAAGAATTTGATACATGGGCAAATGTGAGCCCAATGACGATTGTATTCACTGACTGTTTCTGCTTCAATTCAATGCCATGTGTTGAACCCAATGTACTCATGACTTTCTTTTAAAGTCTCACTGTCCCCTTCACCCAGCTTTATTTCTTCTTCTAGCAAGTGGCTTTGTGGCGTCTGAGTGGAAGAAAGGTTGATTTTATCACAGAATTGCGACAGAAGGAGACCATTCAGCCTGCACTGGTTCTATTATCTAGTGCTAATGTCCTGCCTTTCGTCCACACCTTACACACGATTTCCATCCAGATAATTATCCAATGCCCTCTTAAATGCCTCATCTCAACCTGCCTCACCACATTTCCAGGCAGTGTATACCACGACTACTCACTGTGTGAAAAGGTTTTTTTTCCTCACTTTTGCTTCATCTACACATCGCTGTACCCTTTCATTCCCAACTGCTTCAATCCATCCTCATGAATTCTTGGGATCCTTGTTCATCTTCCATGGTGTGAGGACAGAGCACCAGTTTCCCAGTTCTGAGGGGGTAAAGCTTTCTAGAAGGATCATAACTTCATTAAATGCCCGTGGGCAGCCTATTCACAAGCCTGAGTCTATCTTCACCGACAAATGGAGCTCCCACTCCCATTAAGGTTCTTTCAGTGTTTCACTGGAACTGTGACACAACACCTAGGTTAGCAAATCTAATGATCCTCTAAATTAAAAACAAAATATTGCGGATGCTGGAAATCTGAAACAAAAACTGAAAATGCTGGAGAAACTCAGCAGATCTGGCAGTATCTGTGGAGGGTGGAGCAGAACAAATGCTTCAAATCCATTCTGGCTCTTCTCGAAATCTGCAGAAGAGTTACATTGGACTTAAAGAGTTAACGCTGCTTTCAGTCTCTACAGATGTTTATGACAGACCTTGTATTTTTCAGCACTTTATTTTTATTATTAGTGATGGTCCATGCCTTTTCCAGGGGAAAACCATCAATGCGGCAGTTGTGGAAACTCTCCACATCCAAGTTCACACATCACTATATCATGCTAAGAGGTGGGACCCTGCTTTAACCAACATCACATAGGTCAATTAATGCGTTCCTACCAGTGTTCTGGTTAAGATTAAAAATCACACAACACCAGGTTATAGTCCAACAGGTTTATTTGGAAGCATTCGTTTTTGGAGCGCTGCTCCTTCATCAGCAGTTGTGGAGCAGAACTATAAGACACAGAATTTATAGCAAAAGATTACAGTGACATGCAACTGAAATGATATATTGAAAACACCCAGAGTGTTGTTAAGTTTTTCATCTTTTAGAAAGGGTTGCAGGTTTTGTTTCATTAATATGTAAATCCTAGAAATTCTTTTAAGTCACACTCTCGAGTTAACTTAAGGTTTTTTAACTTAAGGTTTAAAAAATAAAAACATCTCAGCTCAGGCAATGCCATTAAAGATGTTAGGTGTGAGTCGGGAAACACTTCAACGGTCTGGGACATTCAGCCTCAGATCTTTGGGTGAGCGTCCTCCAAAGCAGACTTCGGCTTAGACAACAATGCAAAGAGATAGCCAGGTGCGGTACCCCTGAGGATGGCCTCAAACAGGACCTTGGGTTCATATCACACTACAGGTGACCTGGCTACACTATACACTCTCTCACCCACAAGCACGCATACACGCACACTCTTACGTACTCACACTCTCGCAGACCCTCTCTCAAACACATGGTCTCTCTCATGCGCACACATACACCCCCCACACTCACACTCAAGCACACAGCCTCTCACAGAATTATACTCCATCTCTCTCACACACACACACTTTACCAAGCGTGCACAGGCAAACACACTTTCACGTGCACTCACATGCACACACTCTCTCTCATGCATGTGTGCACACATGTAAGTCTATGGGGTGACTTTGTATTTGCAGAATTATATTTACAGATACATTCTATTTTGCTCAAAAAATGCACAATCTGCAGGCAGTCAATCCATGTAATATTTTGTAAATTCCACATTGGAAATAAAGCCAATCACACACTCTCTCTCATGAATGTGTGCACACATGTAAGTCTATGGAGTGACTTTGTATTTGCAGAATTATATTTACAGATACATTCTATTTTGCTCAAAAAATGCACAATCTGCAGGCAGTCAATCCATGTAATATTTTGTAAATTCCACATTGGAAATAAAGCCAATCTGACTCAAGATTGGGATATAGACAGACTGGAACATCACACCTTTAACACATTGTCTGAGCTGAGATGTCACTTTTTTTAATATAAAACTTCAAGTTATCTCGAGAATGTGACTTGAAAGAAGTTCTGGGATTTATATAT
Organism: Chiloscyllium plagiosum; assembly: GCF_004010195.1. Lineage (NCBI taxonomy): Eukaryota > Metazoa > Chordata > Chondrichthyes > Orectolobiformes > Hemiscylliidae > Chiloscyllium > Chiloscyllium plagiosum. The sequence goes on along the minus strand of NC_057718.1, from coordinate 17,590,153 downwards.
TAATGAACCAAAACCTGTAACCCATTCTAAAAGACTTAACAACAATCCAGGTTTGTTCAAGATATCATTTCAGTTGCATGACACTGTAATCTTTTGCTATAAATTCTGTGTCTTATGGTCCTGCTTCTCAACCACCTAATGATGGAGCAGTGCTCTGAAAGCTAGTGTTTTCAAAGAAACCTGTTGAACTATAACATGGTGATGTGTGAATTTTTAACTTTGTCCACTCCAGTCCAACACCGGTTCCTCCATATGCTGGTTAAGATTGACTAACTCAGCACAAATCCAGGATCACACCTAGACTGACATAATCTAAATGGCACAGCCATGACTTGAAAGTCATGCTTACCCACCACGGGAGCTGGTGAGGTTTTCCCTTTAAAAGAAATCGAAATTGTCTCAAAGGCTGTGGAGCTGACAAATCCCAATCTCTCAAAAGATTCTCAATTACGCTGTGCATGCTTCAAACTGACCTTAATCTGTACAAGTGACTATAGACTTCATTTGCGATTCATGTAAACCAGATAGCTGTAATACATTACAAATGCCAATTTGTGAGCTTCAATTTGACCCTGATCTGTACAATTCATTACAGAATCCTTCGCTGTCTCATGCAAAATAAAAACCTTCTTGTCTATAACAGAACTCATCAGGAACTCATCCCGCAAGGCAGAATAAAGTACTCGAACCATGACGTGTCTGCTAAGTTTTCTCGGATGATAAGTGCTAATTCCCAGTGGAGTGAAGGTGGAATAGGACCTGGTGGGTGGAAAGGCATGACAGCAAAATCAAGGAGAGTCAAGCAGGGTGAGAGTTATGTAGGAGGGGTCAATGAAGGAAGGCAAGTGGGGGAGAGGAAGATTCTCTGAAGAGGTGATGAATGATAATGAGGTAGAACTGAGTCGAAGAGGTGATGAATGATAATGAGGTAGAACTGAGTCAGAGGAAATGACTAAGTGGAAGTCGTTCACAACTGTAAAGGCAAGGTGGCTGAGGGTAAAAACAAGGACTGCAAATGCTGGAAACCAGATTCTAGATTAGAGTGGTGCTGGAAAAGCACAGCACAGCTTTAGGGAACATCTCTGGGACACCCGCACCAATCAACCACACCGCCCTGTGGCCCAACATTTCAACTTCCCCTCCCACTCAGCCGAGGACATGGAGGTCCTGGGCCTCCTTCACTGCTGCTCCCTCACCACCCGACGCCTGGAGGAAGAACGCCTCATCTTCCGCCTCAGAACACTTCAACCCCAGGACATCAATGTGGGCTTCACCAGTTTCCTCATTTCCCCTCCCCCACCTCATCCCAGTTCCAAACTTCCAGCTCAGCACTGTTCCCATGACTTACATAGAAGAATACAGCGCAGTACAGGCCCAGTACCCCATCTTTTTGTTATTCTTCCCAAAGTGAATCACCTCACACTTAGCTACATTGAATTCCATTTGCCACCTTTCTGCCCAGCTCTGCAGCTTCTCTATATCCTGCTGTAACCTGCCACATCCTTCCTCACTGTCAACAACTCCTCCGACTTTCGTATCATACTCCTCCTCCGACTTGTCCTACCTGTCTAGCTTCCTTTCCACCTATCCACTCCACCCTCCTCTCTGATCTATCACCTTCATCCCCACCCCCATTCACTCATTTATCTCTCCATTCTGCAGGCACTCTGCCTCTATTCCTGAAGGGCTTTTGGCCAAAACATCGATTTTCCTGCTCCTTGGATGCTGCCTGAACTGCTGTGCTTTTCCAGCAACACTCTGATCTAGAAGGTGGCTGAGGGGAAGTGACTAAGCAAGGAACTGCAGCAGGGATGAAGAGAAGCTACCAGGGAATTTGTTACAGCAGGGAATTGAGGTGGGATCATCAAAAAGGATGTGGATTCGGCAAATCAAAAAATGAAGGTGAGGGTGAGGGCAAATACTGCCTGTATAAACTGCCAGCAGTTTTAATTTCTAATAATATGAAATAACTATACAGAGACCAGTATCTTGTCACTATATCACCCTTTATTTACACGAGCACAGTACAAGGACTCTGATCAGATAGCCCAAAGCCAGTCCCCAGAGTGGGGAAACTCTTTGACACACCTGTTTATTTTTTTTTGAAAAGGGCAATGCTGCGTGAATCTCCTATTTACTTTTTTTCTTTTTTTTCTGACTATTAACCCCCACACTACCGCCTAACCACGGTAGTGCTTATTTTTTCCCCAGCACCCATGGTGTGTGTGTGTGCAGGTGTGAGACACAGTGAAAGACACAAAGTGCACGAATCTTTATTCATTTTTCACCACCAGGAAGATAGGAAAACACCCGAGTGGCCAGTGACAAGCACTGCCCTTCACATCAAAGGGCAATGCTGTGTGATCAAAACAGTGAAGGGGAGGGTAGGGACTAAATCAAAATAGAGTTGGAGGGGGAAATAATGCACTCCACTCCCTGCGGCACCCACCTCTCCCTGAACAACTCCAGGGTGTTGGTGGACACCGCGTGGTCCTTCTCCAAGGACACCCGGGCTCTAACGTAACCCCGGAAGAGGGGCAGGCAGTCAGCCCTAACGACCCCCTCCATGGCCCGCTGCCTGGACCTGTTAATGGCCAGTTTGGCCAGGCCCAGGAGCAGAACCACGAGGAGGTCTTCAGACCTGCCCTCCCTCCTGCCGTACAGGGTGCCCAAAGATCAGGAGCGTGGGACTGAAGTGCAACCAAAAGTAGAGGAGGAGGTTTTTGAGAAAATCAAAAAGGGAGTGCAAACGCCCACACCCAATATATACATGGTCCACAGACTCCACAGCGCCACAGAACAAGCAGTTGGGCTGGGAGTGCGTGAACCACCGCAGTCTGTGGTTGCAGGGGACTGCTGCGTGCACACCCTCCACACCAGATCCCCGAGAGAAAGGGGGAGGACTCCTGCGTAGAGAGACACTCCTGTTTATTTATTTTTTTTAATTAATTTTTTTTCTTTTTTTTTAACCCCCACACTACCGCCTAACTGCGGTAGTGCTTATTTTTCCCCAGTACCCATGGTTTGCATGTGTAGGTGTGAGACACAGTGAGAGATGCAAGGTGCACAAATCTTTATTCAATGTCCACCACCAGGAAGATAGGAAAACACCCGGGTGGCCAGTGACAAACACTGCCCTTCACATCAAAGGGCAGTGCTGTGTGATCAAAACAGTGAAGGGGAGGGTAGGGACTAAATCAAAATAGAGTTGGAGGGAGAAATGATGCACTCCACTCCCTGCGGCGCCCACCTCTCCCCGAACAACTCCAGGGTGTTGGTGGACACCGCGTGGTCCTTCTCCAAGGACACCCGGGCTCTAACGTAACCGCGGAAGAGGGGCAGACAGTCGGCCCTAACGACCCCCCCCCCCCTCCACGGCCCGCTGCCTCGACCTGTGAATGGCCAGTTTGGCCAGGCCCAGGAGCAGACCAATGAAGAGGTCTTCAGACCTGCCCTCCCTCCTCCGTACCGGGTGCCCAAAGATCAGGAGCGTGGGACTGAAGTGCAGCCAGAAACAGAGGAGGAGGTTTTTAAGAAAATCAAAAAGGGAGTGCAAATTCCCACACCCAATATATACATGGTCCACGGACTCCACAGCGCCACAGAACAAGCAGTTGGGCTGGGAGTCCGTGAACCACCGCAATCTGCGGTTGCAGTGGACAGTTGCGTGCAGCACCCTCCACCCCAGATCCCCGAGAGAAAGGGGGAGGACTCCTGCGTAGAGAGACAATCCTGTTTATTTTTTTTAATAGTCCTGTTTATTATTATTTTTTTGCTTCCTTTCATTAAACCCCCACACTACCACCTAAGTGCGGTAGTGCTTATTTTTTTCCCAGCACCCATGGTGTGTGTGTATACGTGTGAGACACAGTGAAAGACACAAAGTGCACGAATCTTTACTCAATTTCCACCACCAGGAAGATAGGAA
>NC_057718.1:17496429-17586129 GCF_004010195.1 Chiloscyllium plagiosum | reverse complement strand
TGAGACACAGTGAAAGACACAAAGTGCACAAATCTTTATTCAAATTCCACCACCAGGAAGACAGGAAAACACCCGAGTGGCCAGTGACAAACACTGCCCTTCACATCAAAGGGCAGTGCTGTGTGATCAAAACAGTGAGGGGGAGGGTAGGGACTAAATCAAAATAGAGTTGGAGGGAGAAATGATGCACTCCACTCCCTGCGGCGCCCACCTCTCCCTGAACAACTCCAGGGTGTTGGTGGACACCGCGTGCTCCTTCTCCAAGGACACCCGGGCCCTAACGTAACACTCCTGTTTATATTTGTGAGCTGAAACGCCCTGAATGGCCCTTGTTATCAGCCCCAATTATGGACCTCATACTTAACAAGATCCATCTGGCCAAACTCATTCCAATCACTACAAATGATTTACAGCCAATCTCTTAGGACTGACTGACCCATGTTCAACTGCTGTTCACACAGAACCCATCTCCACTTTGGTCTTCCAAGTTCCCTATTGAATACTTGCGACTACCACCAAGATCTGCACCTGGCAGCAGCATTGCAATAAAGCCAAGCTTACATTTATATCACTCTTACCACAAACGCTGGTCATCTCAAGGCATTTTGCTTTTGAAATGTCATGTTTTTGAAGTATGCCCACCGATGTAGAAAATGTTGCAGCCAATTGGTCACAGTAAGATGCCCAAAAAGATAATGACCAGATAATTGGTTTTAATCGATGCTGATTGAGAGAGCAATGTTGTGCATTTCATTGGAGCAGAACTGCACTGTTCCTCTTTTTATATTGCTGTGGGATCTGTTATTTTCACCTCAGAAGGTAGACCAGGCCTCAGTTTAACAAATCTGATGAGATGAAAGGCAACATATCCGATAGAACAGTGCTCTCCCTGTACTAAACTGAAATGAAGACTAGTCCCTGGATTGGGAAATGAATCCACACCTTTTTAAATGTTGAGCATGTTATCAACCGAGCTAAGGCTATTAAGTATTTTTAACAAACTTAAGCTTAGGACTTCTTAGTTGCACAAAAAAAAACATATCTCAAACAACCAATCAGCAATGCAAAGGTTATTTATCACTGAGGCTACTTTTACATTAGTGCAACAAATTGCTCAAATGTACAAAGAGGAGTCACATTCAGGCTGTTTAATGTACTTGAGGCAGAACATTCCTCACAAAAAAAATCTATTTAACAAGGTCAGCAGTAGAAATGATGCTCCTGTACAATGTTAAATAGAAGTAATTGGATAGATAAACTCTGTGCTGGATCAATACAATCGAAAGCACCCTCATCTCCACACTTGTCCAGACACAATGTACATGGAATGTGCAATTGATTGTCAGCTTTAGATCCCCTGAGAGGATTTGATCTTTAAGTCTTCAAAACCTGATGAACTTTTATTTGTTGTCACTTCAAGTCCATCCAAGTAAACAGTTCAATATATGCTGTTAATTAGTATTGGACTTGCTGCCATGCATAAGTGTTTCAGTGTGCTGTGAATGTAGTCTTTCAAACAAGCATCAAATTGTTGCACACTGCCTAATCTCAGGAAATGTACGGGGACCAGAAGGGAAAACTGTGTGTCGATTCATTTTAGGTAGCTCCTGTCCATCTCTAAGCAATCAAGACCAGCAGGCTGGGTTACAAATCTCCTCTGATGCCAACTTTCTCTCTGTCCCAGTAGTGAGGTCCTACATATTCTCTGTTTTTATTTCAAATGTACAGCCATTACTTCATAGAGATTGATAATGTTTAAAAGGAATCTCACAAAACATTCTAGTTTTGAGACTTTTACTGTAATGATTAAACTGAAAATAACATGCACTAAATATCACTTAATAGGCAATTAATACTTTGTCGAAAATATAAGCCCCATGAATGTTCTGGTTCAGTTGGCTGGATGGCTAGCATGAGGTTCAGCACAATACTAATAATGTGAGTTTGATTTCCATTCCTACTGAAGTAGATGTAGGGCCTGCCTCCTTGCCTAACCTGAGAGTGGAAGGTAATGACAAACCATTTAGGAACTCAGGACAAAGAGCAGTGCTCTTTAGCATAGAGCACATGAATGAATTAATGTCTCAATGTGGCCAATAATCCACACATACACACAACATACATATATATGTTTATATTACAACACACTCTCCATTGTGAAATAACTCCAAAGAGGTTGGCATCCCGTCACCAAGTCACCCTTTATTTACATATGGGTGGGCCTTGAGACTGATCCATCTCTCAGAGTGAACAGAACCTCTGTTACTCCTGTTCTTCTCTGTCAGCCAGGGCTCCCTGATTAGATCTGGTTAACAGCCCCAATCAGGGAACTCATATTCCATGAGGTTCATCTGGCTGACTTCATTGCAATCATTACACACTGAATTTCAGTCTTTTCAAGAAACAGTGAACAGTCACTTCCAGCTTTCAATGAGTTCTCATCTCCCTCTTTCACAGAGTCATTTTTTTTTCTCTGGCCAATAAAAGTCCTTTCCCTCAGTCTCCTAAATTCTTCCAAACTAAGTTTTAACTGTATGGTCCATTCAGGTGATCCCTTCTCCCAGCCTCTTTAAGCAAATCTTACATCATTGCATATTGTTTCTCACCAACCAGTACACAAGCTTTCCCTCACATTCTGCCTGATAATTAAATATTATTTTTTTTCTGCAGAGCACAACAACTGCTGTTCTGTTTTGTTCTTGCTCTCTCTCTCTCACTGCTGGTGTTCAAAATTTCAGACAGCAAGTCTGCAGTAACAAGACCATCTACTTCTGCCTTTATTTTCAGGTGTTAAACCTGGACTGTGTATTTCAATAACACATGACATAAAATGCTGAGCCCCATGTTAACCATGCCACACATACTAGTAGTCAGGTGGTACAAGTATAGGTGGTCACTCAATTTGTTACTCCAATGGGGTGGCACAGTGGTTCAGTGGTTAGCACTGCTGCCTCACAACACCAGGGACCCAAGTTACATTCCACTCTTGGGCGACTGTCTATGCAGAGTTTGCATATTCTGCCCATGCCTCCAGTTTCCTCCCACAGTACAAAGACATGCAGTTTAGCTGGATTGGCCATGCTAAATTACCCATAACGTTCAGGGATGTGCAGGCTAGGTGCATTAGCCATGCGAAATATAAGGTTAGGGTAGGAGGAATGGGTCTGAGTGGGATGCTCTTTGGAAGGTCAATATGGACTTGACGATGAGAATGGCCTGTAGGGGATTCTATGATCTATTCTATTCTATAGCTTCCCTTCAACTAAAAAGACAGTACAAAGCACAAACATCCTATAAAAGCTCACATTCGGAATTTAACATCCATTATAATGTACTTCTATTTAATGATTTTTATATGAACACATTATTATAATGGGTATGATACCATCGTGATTTTGTTACAAATAATCCAGATGCCTAGACTCATCCAAGAACATGAGCTCAAATCCCACCACCACAGCAGCTGAGGAATTTAAATCTTGTAATTAAATAAATCTGAAATTAAAATCCTGTTTCAGTAATGATACAAAGAACTAGTTGATTGCTGTAAAATCTTCCACACTCACATCAGAAAGAAAACCTGTTATTGTTATGCAGCTTTTTAAAATTCTCTTTTTTTTAGTGGGATGTAGGCATCACTGGCTGGCCTGTGGTTATTACCTGTCCCTATTTGCCCTTGAGAAGGTATGGTGAGCTGTCTTCTTGAATCGCTGCAGTCTACCTGCTGTGGTTTGACCCACAATGCCATTAGGCAGTGAATTCCAGGATTTTGACCCAGTGATAGTGAGGGACCAACAACATATTTCCAAGTCAGGATGGTGAGTGGCTTGAAGGGGAACTTGAAAGGCGCTGACATTCCCATTTATCTGCTGCCCTTGTCCTTCTAGGTGGAAGTGGTCATAGGTTTGGTAGCTGCTGTCTGAGGATCTTTGGTGAATTCCTGGTGTCCCTCTTTAAATTCTTACAAGCCTCTCTGGTTTCACACTTCTAACATATGCAGTCTACTTGATAGTACACACTGCTGCTACTGACCATCGGTGGTGGAGGAAGTGAATGCTTGTGGAGCAAGTGTCAATCAAGCGGACTGCTTTGTCCTCGATGGTGTCAAGCTTCTTGAGTGTTGTTGGGGCTGCACTCACCCAGGCAAATGGGGAGTATTACATCACACTCCTGACTTAGGCCTTGTAGATGCTTGACAGGCTTTTGGGAGTCAGGAGGTGAGTTACTCAGTGCAGTATTCCTAGCCTCTGACATACTCTTGTAGACACTCCATTGATGTGGTGAGTCTAGTTAAGTTTCTGATCAATGATAACTCCCAGGATGTTGAAAGTGGGGGACTCAGTGATGGTAGCATCACTGAATGTCGAGGTGTGGTGGTTAGATTGCCTTTTGTTGATCTTGGTCATAGCCTGGCATTTGCGTGGCGCAAATGTTTTGTGCCACTTGTCAGCCCAAGCATGGATATCATCCAGATCTTGTTGCATTTGGACATGGACTGCTTCAGTGTCTGAGGAGTCGCGAATGGTGCTGAACATTGTGCAATCAACGGCAAACATTCCAACTTCTGACTTTATGATGGAGGGAAGGTCATTGATGAAGCTGCAGAAGATGGCTGGGCCTAGGACACTACCCTGAGAAATGCCTGCACAGATGTCCTGAGCTGAATTTGGCCTATATGAGACTTCAGGCCCACTGCAGGCTCTAAACCCGGCTCTCTGAAATGGCCTAGCAATCTATTCAGTTTTATTCAAGAAGGCAACTCACCACTATGTCCAAAGGGCAATTAGAAATGGGCGGCAGAGTCTCATCACACTGAAATATTCTGGTACTTTCTGCATAGCAATGCCTTGACCAACCAGACTCAACTTGTCTGCTTTGAATTTGAACAAAACTTTAGCAGTGAACTGTTCCCGGCTTCAAAGCACACCTCTACCAATTAGATTCAACCTGCCAACCAATCAGCAGCCTGTTGTCATGCAGTATGTCATTCCCTTTGAGATTTGGCATTCTTGAGATTCTGACTTGATGAATGCAAGGTACAAAACATCGCAGCATATCTGTTTTTTCAGCAATACTTGAGTTCTGTACCACTAAGTGACTACTTGGAAAAAACAATCCTAAAACTGAACAGTTATAGTATGACAAGTCACAAGAGTACACCCACTCATGTGCAGGCCCCACTGGAACTTCCAGGATTATCCACATTCGCATCTGTGCACCAGCAGCGTCCTTACCAATAGACTGCATATGTTAGAAGTATGAAACTATGGAGGTTTGTAAGATCTTAAAGAGGGACACACAAACCCATTATGGGCTGCACTGAGACAGATAAGGTCTTATCACCTGACCTTAATACAACAACAATTCGGATGATGAAAGGATCTGTAACATAGCAAAACACCCCAAGGCCACCACAGGATGGTTATCATATAAAATCTGACAGCAAGCCACAAAGGAGATTTAGGGACACAAAGGGTCATACAGCATGGAAACAGAATCTTTAGTCCAACACAACCATGTTGACTAGATATTCCGACTTGGCCTAGTCCCATTTGCTAGCATTTGGCCCATAGCCCGCTAAACTCTTCCAATTCTTACACTCATCCAGATGCCTTTTAAATGTGGTAAATGTACCCATCTCCACCAGCTTATTCCGTACACACACAATGTCCAAAAGCTTGGGAGAAAGGGGTACCTTTGAAGGGCATTGAGTAAATTTAAGGTGGAGATGGGTAGACTTTTAAGTAGTAACAGCTTGAAGGGTTATAGAATGCAGGCAGGAAAGTGGAGCTGAGGCTGAGATGAGATCAGCTATGCTCTATCAAATGGCAGAAATCAGGCTTAAGGGACTGATTTGCCTATTCCTGGTCATAGTTCCTACATATACTCACTGCAACTGTTCTTGTGGTTACAGACCCCTGGATCTGGCCAAAGTGCTCAGTGACAGAATAGGGCTGGACACTGCCCTGTGAGAGTGGTTGGCTTTTCAATAGTGGAAAATTCCCAATCTGCCTCAAATTAATTAGGGAAGGGAAGGTGGCTCCAAAATCTCCACAATAGGGGAAGCTAGTTTTTCATTTTGTGAAAATATGTGGTTTCTCCAGTGAAAGAGTGCTCAATCAAGCCAAAAAGATAATCTGCATACCACAAAAATTAGTAATATGGTATATATATTCCAGTGCCAGTGTGGCACTGTGCATGTAGGCTGTATGCCCCAACATTTAGTGGATCACATCAAATGACACATCTCTTCAGTTGTTTTCAATTAGCAGAATATTATTCATACTTAACCAGAAGAGGGTCCTGTGGTGGAGAGGTAGTGTCCCTACGTCTGAGGCATGAGTCTTGGGTTCAAGTATGTAATAACATGTTTAAACACGTTGATTAGAAAATACCATACTTGACCAGGCCATGATCGCAAAACTCTGACTGCAGTGTCGTGGAAATTAAATTGACTCGACTCAAATGCTGGCAAGAGCAATGAAAAAGTTTATTTCAGACCTCTGCAAGGGGACCCAATATATTGGCAAGACGCCTCATGTAAGGGGCGCTTGATAGCTTTCACATCTTCCTTTTATACTATAACTCGCTTCTTCTTATCAACACCTGCAAGGTTAGGGGCCTGGAACATTCAAGTTCCTTTCCATATATGGAGTTGCTTTTCTCATTCCTTGACTGTTGATATGGTAGTTTAACTGGCCTTGTAAGTTTGCTGTTAGGTTGGTTTGCCTTTACATTTTTCTGTTTGTTTACAATACTTGCCCCTAGTTTCAGTCAGGCCCTTACTTCTTTGTTTCCCTATGCCTTTATAGATTTCACAATAAATCTTAATTTTCCATTACATTTCCCCGCTTTTTGTCATTTTATGAAAACAATGACATAAAAATATACAGAGCCAGACAGCTAAATATCAAACTGCTTAGGGAGCACCAGGCCTTTCCTTAGACACCATCCACCTGTAACACAGCTTTCTGGTGGTATCATCATTGTTCTGGTGTGCCCTGTACATAGCCCATTTTCACATGTCACACACTTCAATGTTACTGTATGGTGGGATCCATGCAAATGGATCTTCCTGCTGTGGGGCCTCTGATCGTTTTACTATTTGGTATCCCGCTCCACTCATAAGCAAACACCGTAGGCAGGTACACAAGCAGGGTCCTATACAAAGCACTATCAGCATGACCAGCCCTACAACTAGTAGAGCATGTAGGATCCAATATGGTCGAATGTAAAGGTCCCCTTAGCACCCTTGGTTAAGATTACCATCTGCAGCTGTATCCCAGATGCCCCTGCCTTTACGAGTAGTCCTGCCAGGGCGTTTACTAACAGTGTGAGCTGGGGCAGCCCCATATTTTTGTGAGGTGTCTAGCAACCTTACAAATCCCTATGTATATAAGTCCAATCTGGTTATCGGAGTTTCACTACTTGCACTTATTTGGTTCCGGTGTCGTCCAATGTCTCTTCAGGCCCAGCTACACGTTTACAATGGCTGGCGTATATCCATGTGGCTCTTTCGGCGATCTTAACAGCTGTCTGTGTGTTAAGGAGCACTTGAAACGGTCCCAGCCATCTTTTTGCCTTCCAGATTTTCCTCCTGAAGTCTTTCACCATTATCCAGACTCCAGGTTCTAGATTGTGCAGCTTCCCTTCTGCTGGTTGGGGTAGTGCTGCCTTCACTTGATTCTGTATTTGAGACAAAAGTGTAGAAAGTTTTATACAGTTGTTGTGGTTCTGTTCGCCGAGCTGGGAATTTGTGTTGCAGACATCTTGTCCCCTGTCTAGGTGACATCCTCAGTGCTTGGGAGCCTCCTGTGAAGCGCTTCTGTGATCTTTCTTCCGGCATTTGTACTGATTTGTATCTGCCGCTTCCGGTTGACAAGCGGCAGATACAAATCACTATAAATGCCGGAGGAAACATCACAGAAGCGCTTCACAGGAGGCTCCCAAGCACTGAGGATGTCACCTAGACAGGGGACGAAACGTCTGCAACACAAATTCCCAGCTCGGCGAACAGAACCACAACAACAAGCACCCGAGCTACAAATCTTCTCACAAACTTTGAAGTTTTATACAGTAACATAACATCTCATCCTCACAGTGGTCTGTTATTTGTCTTACTGTAGGTCTTGGGCCAATTCCTGTGTTGGGTGGCCTACCAAACAAAATGTCAAACGGGCTAAGATTGGCTCCACCTCTCCTTCTAGATCTCATATACATTAGTACGATTGGAAGTGCCGTTGTTCATGTCAGCCCTAGTTCCTCACAATATTTTGTCAATTTATTTTTTAGGGTAGCATTCTCTCTTACCACTCGCTGAGTGGTAGGCACAGTGTTGAAACATATTTATTCCCAAGTAATCACTGATCTACTATAGCGCATTATTGACAAATGGTGTCCCATTGTCGCTACTAAGCCTTTCAGGGATGCCCCATCTCGGAATTATCTCAGTTAGCAAGGCCTTGGCTACTGCACTGACATCCTGTTTAAACGTGGAGAACGCTTCCACCTATTTGGAAAACATCTCAATTATTACCAGACAATACCTTTTCCCTTCGCTGGGTGTTAGCTAAATAAAATCCATCTGTAAATGTTCAAAGGGTCTTTGGGGCTGGGGGTGTGCTGCCTGACTCATCTGTATTCCCCTCCCCACATTATTGGTGGCACTGATAAAACATCTTTCACAATACTTCTGGGAGTAGTTAGTAAATCCCTTAGTGTACCAGTGTGTCGAAATATTTTTGACACATGGTCCTTACCGTATGTCAGTTTGGCATAGAATGGGAATAATGATCGCGGTAAACAGGGTTTACCATTGGGGCCACACCATACCCCTTCCCTCATGCTGCACCCTGCCCTTGTCCACTCACGCTTCTCCTCCGGCGTGGTCTGCGATTGTTACTCCAGTACGTCTGCTGTTGGGGGACAAATTTTTGTCATTCACATGTCAAACTGATCACTTGGCAGCTGCTGGGCTACCGCCCTTGCTGCTGGGTCTACCTTCGCATTGCCTTGAGAAATGGAATTGTTATTTTTCGTGTGGACTTCACATTTACACACAGCGATTGATTTGGGCAATAGGTCAGCTTCCAAGAGGTCAAAAGTCAGGCCACGGTATGTGATGGGCTTTCTGGTGGAGGTCAAGAAGCCCCTGTGTTTCCACAGGGTTCCAAAATCATGTACAACCCTGAATGCATACCTACTGTCAGTGTAAATATTCACTGTCCTTCCCTTAGCCAATTTACATGCCTCAGTCAAGGCAATCAGCTACGCTCCTTGCGCTGACGGATGAGAAGGGAGTGATCCCGCTTTGACTACCTCGTGGGTAGTTACTACAGCGTACCCAACACAATCCTGGCCTGTCTCTCCGCTTCTAAATGCTGACCCACCCACAATAAACTCTATATCTGGATTCTGAAGTGGTGAATCCTGCAAGTCTGGTCTGGGGCTGTAAATTTCATTAGTTACAGTGACACAGTCATGTGGGTCTCCGTCTCCTTCTGTGGGGAGAAGGCGAGCAGGGTTAAAGACGTTACATCGCTTTATTGTAACGTTAGGCATCTCCGATAACACAGTACTCTATCTGAGCCAACGTGCTTCCGACATGTGTGCAGTCTTTTGCTCGGAAAGCAGTAAGGATACTGCATTTGGGACTAATTCATCATAGTCGAATATATCCCTGCCTTTTCAACGGCAGCCACGGCTCGCAGGCATTGAGGTAATCCTGCCGCGACGCGGTCTAGTTCAGCCGAAAAATAAGCCACCAGCTTCAATCATCCCCCATGATCCTGCAGCAGCACAGATGTCATGCAGCCACGCTTCTCATCTACCGTTTGTACAAAAGGCTTATCTGGACTTGGAATCCCCAGTGTAGGTGTAGTTTGGAGTGCCTTTTTCAATTCAACAAAGGCACTCTCAGCCTCTGGGGTCCACTGCAACGGACTCTGGCTCTGCAACCCTTTGCCATGGGCTGTCACTTAGGGGCACCTCAAGGGTTGCATAATGTGGGATAAACATTCTACAGTAGGAGCACATGCCCAAAAAAGATAGCAACTGTTTCTTCGTGTGAGACTTTGGAATTTGCTGGATTGCTTGAACTCTGTCCTGACCATTGGCTTTCCCTTGTTCAAATATTAAGTGGCCTAAGAACTTCACCTGTTATTGTACAAATTGTAGTTTTGCGAGACTAGCTTTGTGCCCTCCCCTAGCTAATGGCAGAGCAATACAAGGGTATCCTTCTCACATTGTTCCTCTGTTGGTGCTGCTTTAAGCAGTCATCTACATACTGCAGAATCACTGACTCCGGGGTTAAAACAAGAGTCTCCAGACTCCTGCGTAGAGCCTCATTATATATGGTGGGGGGACTCACAGTAACCTTGACAAAGTCGCGTGAAGGTATACAATTTCCCTTTGAATGAAAAAGTGAACCAGAATTGACTGTCTGGGTATACCGATACACTAAAGAAGGCATTTGCTAAATCCACTATGGAGAACCATTTAATGTCTAGCGGAATTTGAGCCAATATAGTATAAGGGTTGGGAACATTTGGGGCGCGTGGAACAACAGCGTTATTGACTGCCCGCAGGTCTTGAACAAACCTCTATTCCTCTGGTTCACCTGGAATGTTTGACGTTTTTGACCGGAAAAATGGGGGTTCTCATCGGTGAGTTTTCACAGGGGATTATCACTCCAGCCTTTAGGAGGGATTCAAAGACTGGAGTAATTCCTTCTATAGTCTCAGGTTTTAATGGGTATTATGCTCTGCAAGGACGATACTCAGACTTCGGGGTTATTCTTATGGGTTTGCAGCCTTGTATGAGCCCCACATCATGTTTGCCTTTTGCCCACAACTCAGTAGGGACCTTTCTCAATCTTGGGTCCGAGACTTCTACTTTAGGAAAATACCAGGCTACCCTCCTAGGCTCTTCAGGGCTAGTGGGGGTTACCTGGACTGCCCTATCTGCCTGAGTTAGCCAATTTAGTTTCTTCCTATATGTTCGCATAGCTTCATTGAACCAGATACCCACATCGTCCCTTAAGACCCAATCTTTTGTTTTTTGTGCCTTTAGTATCCATGGTCCCAAATCCTGCCCACTGTCGTTGGATACCTTCGCCAGTGACTTGTGAGGAAAAGAGCCTTCCAGATCAAAAAAAAGGTCTACTTGCCGTCACAGAGACCTTAGATAAGTTCACACTGACTGCACATCTGTGATCATTCCAATAAAATTTGCACAATAACAACTGATCTGATTTAGCCAATCTCCTAAACCAGTCCCTCTTATATGATTCATCAGGGCCAACACGGTGTATGCGTGCTGTGCAGTGCAGCATATCCCCAGCAAGAAAATCGGTGTTAATAGGATTAACATGGTTACTTGCTTCCAGGGCGAGTGAATTGCTCACTGAACTTATTGCTCTCTGGCTTAATCGCCATTCATAGCCATACATCAGAGGTCATGAGTCATATTTTACAGCCTGCACTGGCAAATCTTCTTTTCGTATTACCTGCAAGCCCGTCGGGGTACTGAGCAAATCCAAAGTCTCGCTGAGATCCTGAGCCATCTGATTTAAAGGACAGAATTCTGATAACAAAAATAAGAATTGAAATGTTTCCCCATTACTGGTTTTGCACAACAGAGGTGTGGTAAATCTCTCTCATATCACAACTCCTGATGCACCCATTGAGTTCTGGAACCTTCCACTCACCTTTATTTGCATCGACTCTCTGAACTGGTTTGATTTAAGGACTGAATATGTTGTCCCTGTATCTACCAAAAAGGTAACTGATGTACCTTCCACATATAACATAGAAATAGGCATTGACTTATGCGCATCATCGTTATACTGAACATATGGTCCACGCTCCGCAATCTCAGTGCTCAATATGGGGGTGGGACATGTTTCAGTGCCCGTAAAGTTAGTAGAAGAGATTAGCATAAGCGAGTCTTTGTTGCCAAGCAAAAAGGAAAGAGGCTTACCTGTCCCTTGTGGGCTGCCCACCTCCACCTTAGCCTTCCCCCGTCAGTCACCCTGCTGTCCAGCCTCCAGGGCTGACTGAGGCTGTCTGTGCGGGCACTGCCTCGCCCAGTGGTCCATTGCTCTACAAACAAAGCACCCGCCAGATCTACTTCTGCCAGCCCCTCTTCCTCTTCCACAACCTCCACCTCTGCCTCTCTCCTTTCCCACAGCACTTCCCTCTAAGGGCTGGGTGACCATTTGCATCATAGTAAGCTGAGCTTTATGTGCTTGCTATTCCATCTTTAGTTTCTGCTTATCCTTCTCTTGGGTAAGCAATTTTTCAGCATGTATTACATGTTGTTCTATCAAATTCAGCTTTCCCGTGTCCCAAGTAACACGTGTCTTTGACCTTTTTTGCTATTTCGTCCTTCATTCCACTGATGAAGCTGTTCCTCAGTCGTGCCTCAGAAATACGGTGTGATTTCTGCCGTCGTTATGTCCTTGGGTGGCGTCAGTCCACTATGGGCGTTATGGACTTCAGTGAGGCGCGTAAGGTACTGGAACACTGTCTCACCTTCTTGTTGTTTACACATGCAAATTACACATTGCAATTTTGGTCATGTCCATTTGTACTGGGAATGCCTCCCTGCAGGCAGTTGCCAGCGCTGCAACAAAATCATTAAAGTTTCTATTCCGCTCTACTTGCGGGTAAGCTGCTCTGGCATGGATGTTTGTGGCTGGCCAGTTATAACTGACTTTGGTGACATTGGCACCCAGTTTTTGTTCCAGGGGATGTCTCATCTCATGTGACTTGGGACAGAACTCAGTACAGAACCTTGTCACTTCTTCGGCGAACTTATTACCTCCAACCTCACGTGGGTCAGACAACTGCCCATAGGCACTTTCCAAATCCTTCATAGTCCATGGCTGGTGGACCAACATTGGGTACCCTTCTGGACCTGCAACTTGATAGCTTTCACATATTCGCTTAATACTATAACTCGCTTCTTCTTATCAACACCTGCAAGGTTAGGGGCCTGGAAAATTCGAGTTCCTTTCCATTTATGGAGTTGTTTTTCTCATTCCTTGACTGTTGATATGGTAGTTTAACTGGCCTTTAAGTCTGCTGTTAGGTCGGTTTGACTTTACAGTACTTGCTGAAAATGTGTTGCTGGAAAAACGCAGCAGGTCAGGCAGCATCCAAGGAACAGGAGAATCGACGTTTCGGGCATAAGCCCTTCTTCAGGAATGAAGAAGGGCTTATGCCCGAAACGTCGATTCTCCTGTTCCTTGGATGCTGCCTGACCTGCTGCGCTTTTCCAGCAACACATTTTCAGCTCTGATCTCCAGCATCTGCAGTCCTCACTTTCTCCTTTACAGTACTTGCCCCTAATTTCAGTCAGGCCCTTACTTCTTTGTTTCTCTATGCCTTTATAGATTTCACAATAAATGTTAATTTTCCATTACAGTAGTGTCCAACATTAGATGAGATTTGGGACTGAACATCACTTACTGAATAATCTCAAGTGTGCTAATAATAACATTAACAACTAATTTCAAACTAACTACTGGGTTTGTAATGTAATTCACTTACACTTCAAGAAGCTATATATATTCCGAAACAAAGCCTGATCCTCTGCAAACACACCAAAAGAAACATAGTCAGGCATTACATACTTTTTCAATTAAACAAAAGGTTTGGGCATAACTGTTCCTGGTGCATTCTCCATAGCAACACCTTGAATTCTGAATCAAAACAGGAATTGCTGGAAAATCTCAGCAGGTCTGGCAGCACCTGTGGAGAGAACACCTTGAATTATTACAATTATCAACCAATCAGAACTCTTTTGTTTATCAAGCATTATAAATTGTTGTTCCCTTTCAAATTTAAATCTGCCCTGATGAGTGCTTGATGAAAAGCTCCAACATCGTATCTCTTTTTACACCAATACTCAACTTCTATACTACCAAGTTTACTTCCAAATTCATTTGCGAGGTGTCCGTTTCACTGGTAAGACTAGCATTTATAGCCCATTTCTGAATGCCCTCAAGAATTTGGAGAGTTGCCTTCTTCAGTCACTGCAATCCCTGGGGTATGGTTTGCCACACTGCTGGTAGGCAAGGTATCTTAGGGTTTCAACTGAGTGAAGGAACATCAGCATAATTCCAAGTCTGTATGACACGTGTGGAGATGAAGTTGCTTGTGGTAATCTTTCTATGTGATTACTGTCCTTGTTCATAGCTGCCCAACTCTCTTTCCTGGTCTTGTCTGTTCTTGTATGGCCTCATGAAATGACCCTAAGGTGTCCACTGGTACCACCCTTTTCAACCGCAATCAGTGTGCAATGCAGGGAATGTATAAGCATGGTGTATACATGTAATTCTTGTATGTTTTCTTTACTTTTTCATGTGGGTATCACTGCCAAAATCATCATTTATTACCCATCCCCTCATTGACTTTGATATGGTCTTAGTGAGCTACCTTTAGGAAATGATACAAGATGAGTGGGAGAGCAAAGTGTGCAGAAGACTATGCAACATTGCAAAGGGACAGAGATAGTTTCAGTGAGTGGGCAAAGATCTTGCAGATGGAGTACAATATTAATAAATGTGAAGTCATCATTTTGGTAGAAATAACAGTAAAAAGGACTATTACTTGAATGGTAAAAAGTTGCAGCAAGCTGCTGTGAAGAGGGACCTGGGTGTCCTTGTGCATGAATCACAGAAGGTTGGTCTGCATATGCAACATGTAATTAAGAAGGCAAATAGAATTTTGTCCTTCATTGCTAAAGGGATTGAATTTAAAAACAGAGAGGTAATGTTGCAGCTGTATAGGATGCAGGTGAGGCCACAGCTGGATTACTGCTTGCAGTTTTTGTCTCCTTAGTTGAGAAAGAATGTACTTGCACTAGAAGGGGTGTAGAGAAGGTTCACTAGCTTGATTCCGGAGTTGAGGGGATTGGCTTATGAGGAGAGACTGATGGATTATATTCACTGGAATTTAGAAGATTGAGGGAGGAGAAACATACAAAATTGTAAAGAGAATAGATAAGATAGAAGAAGAGAGGATGTTTCCACTGGTGGGCGAAACTAGGACAAGAGGGCATAGCTCCAAAATTAGGGGGAGCAGTTTTAGGACTGAAATGAGAAGGAACTTCTGCACCCAGAGGGTTGTGAATCTATGGAATTCCCTGCCCAATGAAGTGGTTGAGGCATCCTCTGTAAATGCTTTTAAAGCTAAGATAGATTTGTTTTGAACAGTAAAGGAATTAAGGGATATGGTGAGAGGGGAGGTAAGTAGAGCTAAGGCCACAAAAAGATCAGCCAAGATTTTATTGAATTGCAGAGCAGGCTCGAAGGGCCAGATGGCCTTCTCCTACTCCTCATTCTTATGTTCTTACGTAAACTGCTGCAATCCATCTGGTTCAAATGTTCAGCAGTGGTTTGATACAACTGAGTACATAGATGTGGAATCACATGTAGGGCAGACCAGGTAAGGATGTCGGTTTTTCACTGAAATGTGTTTGTGACAATTGATGTTTTCATGGTTTCATTTTCTTTTAAGTTAATCGAATTTTAGTTTCACCAATGATCCAGATTATTAGCCTGTAGCCAATGACATTGTAGATATACTACATTTTCCATCTAGGTGAAAGTAAGGACCGCAGATGTTGGAGATTAGAGTCAAGAGTGTGATGCTGGAAAAGCACAGCAGGTCAGGTAGCATCTGAGGAGCAGGAAGATCGGCGTTTTGGGCAAAAGCCCTTCATCAGGAATGAGGTGGGAGCCTCGGGGCTGGAGAGATAAATGGGAGTGGGGTAGGGCTGGGGGATGGTAGCTGAGAGTGCAATAGGTGGATGGAGGTGGAGGGTAATGATATTAGGTCAGAGGGGAGGGTGGAGAGGATGGGTGGGAAGGAAGACAGACAGGTGAGACAAGTTATGAGGGCTTTGCTAAGCTGGAAGCTTGGAACTGGGATAAGGTGTGGGGAGGGGAAATGAGGAAATTGGTGAAATCCAATTTGATGCCATGGAGTTGGAGGGTCCCGAGGCAGAAGATGAGGCATTCTTGCTCCAGGCGTTGGATTGTAAGGGAGTGGCGATGCAAGAGGCTCAGGACCTGCATATCCTTGACAGAGTTGGGGGAGGGGGGGCAGTGTAGAGGAGATTGAATCGGGAGCAATGTATACAGTAAATGACATGTGGAAGTGCAGGTAATACTTTGATGTTTGATACCACATAGACTGTTTGTTGATGGTTTGACTCTCAGCCCAAGAATTGTACAGGGCAGAAGGATGCAATTCAGCCCATTGGATCACTAAATATTCATCGAGGGTATCACCAATCTTCTGCCTTCTCCGTATAACCATGCATGGAATTCTTAGAAAAGGAACAACCTAATTCTATTTTGCAAGCCTCAATCAATCCTGCATCCATCACCTGCTTTAGCGCACACCTTTAAAAAGAACTCCTTTTGGATTTTCTTTAAAACAAGAACATAAAATGTCAGTGGAACTCAATACCATCCTGCGGTGAGAGAGTGAACATCTCAGCAAGGTGGTACTTGTGTGTTGTGGAGAGGGGGATAACATTTTAGTAAGCTGGTACTTATATCTTGTGGAGACAGAAAACATCTAAGCAAGGTGGTACTTGTATCGTGCAGAGAGAGAGAGAGAGAGAAAGTGAACATCTCAGTAAGATGGCACTTGTATCTTGTGCAGAACGAGATTGGAAATCTCAACAAGGTGACGTTTCTGAGTTCATTGAGAAAAAGGCCACGCTGAGAAGGGGGCGGGGGAAACGGGGGCAGCGCCAGGCGAGTGCTGATTCGCTGACGCCACGTCCGTCACACACTGGGGGGCGGGGCATTGTTGTACGTACTGACGTCGGCACGGACCACATCGGTCCGTTCCTTCCAGGCCCTGTCCCTCACACAGGCTACTATGGCCTATTCTCGCGTGTCGGCGTTGTCCGTTTACCGGAACCTGGAGGCTGAGAACGGGCTCTGCAAACAGGTCAGTCAATCAGTGCAATCGAGGGGCAGGAAATGGTTTTGGAAAGGCCCCTGTTGGGATGGAGGAAGCGAAGTCCTCGCTGCAGTCCCCTGTCCGCCGCGGCCCGGAGGCGGTTGAAATGGACATGCGGCGGCGGCGGCTGCTGCCGTTAGGGGTCAGCTCGGGGTTACTGCTGGCTCCGCCCCCTGACGTAACGTTCGTGAAGGTCTCGGAATCTCAGTGGCAGGAGTCACGTGGACAGTCCTATCTCCACGTGCCAGGCTGCTCTTTGCAGTAGCATTTTGGACCCAGAAGCTCACTGTTAAATAAAAACAATATACAGTACTGCGCATGCTGGCAATCAGAAACATACATGGAAGATGCTGTAGAAATTCAGCAGGTCTGGCAATATCAATGGAGAGAGAGAGGAACATTTAATGGGTTGAGTCTAGTATGAGCTGGAAATGTGTTGCTGGAAAAGCGCAGCAGGTCAGGCAGCATCCAGGGAACAGGAGAATCGACGTTTCGGGCATAAGCCCTTCTTCATTCCTGAAGAAGGGCTTATGCCCGAAACGTCGATTCTCCTGTTCCCTGGATGCTGCCTGACCTGCTGCGCTTTTCCAGCAACACATTTCCAGCTCTGATCTCCAGCATCTGCAGACCTCACTTTCTCCTCCTGAGTCTAGTATGACTCAATTGAAGTTCTGAAGGAGCAGGTTCAATGTTCAATATTCCATGTCTGCCTCCTCACGCACTTCAGGATTGCAAGAGGAGGGCACTTGGCTTTTGGAGTCAGCTTTACTGTTCAGTAAGGGCGCAGTTGATATGGTTGTGGGTTCACCCTCATTGCCTTGTCCAGCTTTCACCTCCTGGCCCAGCCTTGATTCCCTGGTAATAGACACAGTGAATCCCAACCTCCACCGAGGAAGGAGGTTTCACAGGCTAACAATTCTCTGAAAAAAAACAAATTTGTCTTTAAATTATTTTTAAACTATATTGCCCAGGTGTAGCTCCCCACAAGAGGAAGCATGCTCTTTATATCCACCCTTTCATGTGTTAAAGTAATAGTTTCTAACAATTATTAATGCAATATAGTTATTAATAACTAACTCAGTCTGCCATGTCTGCATCATCTTTCCAAATTAGCAATGTAAATAATGCCATTTTCTGCTTTCTCCTTGTAATTCTGCACATGTTCCATTTCAAATTTAGCTTTAATTGAATTGATTTAATTGAACATGTTTCTACTCGAACCTAAGGAAGTGCATTCCATACCTTAAGCACTCACACTACAGCAAAGTTTTTCCTTGTGCTATTGATTCATTTCTCAATCCTTCCCACTAGTGGAACAGTTTCTTACTTTTTCAGGTCATAATGATTTTGAATACGTCAAATGTCCCTTCAGACTTCTCCTGTCCAATCCCATCCATTACTCCTTTCTTTCTCATGTCTTTAACTACCTTTGTCTTAAGTGCATCTATGTTGTTATCCTCTATGATATATGATAGGTTGCACAATTAGACCAGTTCAGGTAAAGACGTTTCTCCTGGATTTCTGTTCTGAACCTCCCAAGTGGGTAAAAAGCTCTGGCAGCGATAGAAAAATGGCAGCTCAACATGGCATTTCATTCAGTGCCCATTATCTCAGTAATGTACCATGTGTTCTATTTTTTTCAGTGTGTTGAAGATGTGTAGTTGCAATATTTTGAGAGGCTTTTGGAATGTTTATTGCATGGATGCAACCCATTTCATCCACCTTCTCTTCTGGGCCTTTGCAAGAGCGGTTCATGGAGTCCCACTCACCTGCCTTTTCCCTCTAGCTCTGTATAATTAGTATTTTAAGATAATTATCCAAAGCCTTTTTAAAAGGCACAATTGAACCTGCCTCCACTACACCATCAAGGTACGCATTCCACACCCTAACCACTTGCCATGTTAAAAATTCTTCATGTTGCCTTTGGATTTTTTGATCTTCACACTAAGTCATTGTCCTGTGCTTGTCCACCCTTCTGTCAATGAGGACAGTATCTACTCTGTCCAGACGCCCCATAATTTTTGACATCTCTTATTAAACCTCCTCCTTTATCCTTTAAAGAGAATTACCCAAGCTTCTCCAAGTATCCTCAGTAAAGATCTGAAACCATTCCTGTAAATCTTTGCTGCTGGAAGCAGAGTTAGTTGTTTCAAGTTGAGACTTAGAATCACGGAATCATACCGCATAGAAACAGCATAATCCCAAACTAAACTAGTCCCACTTGTCTGCACTTGCAATGTTCCTCCAAATGTTTCTTATTCAGATAATTGTCTAAATTGTCTTTTAAACTGTAACTGTACCTGCATCCACCACTCCCTCTGGAAATTCATTCTGTACACAAACCACTCTATGCTTTAAAAAAAATTACCTCATTTTTAAAAAATCTTTCTCCTCTCACCTTAAAAATATGCCGTTCAGTTTTGAAGTCTCCCACACTAAGGAAAAGACACTTGCCTTTGCCTTATCTATGAGCCTCATTATTTTTTAAACCTCTATAAGGTCACGTCTCAACTTTTTATGCTCCAGTGAAAAAAGCCCCAGCCTCTCCTTATCATTCAAACCCTCCATTCCTGGCAACTTCCTGTTATATCTCTTCTGAACCCTCTCCAGCTTAATAATATCTTCCTATGACAGGGAAACCAGAACTGGATACTGTACTCCAAAAGATGCCTCACCAACATCCTGTACCATTTCAACATAACTTCTATACTCAAAGGTCTGAGACTTGGCTGTATTCTTGCAAAGAGATTCTATGTTGGATTGGCTGGCATCTCTGTAGTCCCCTCTCCCTTCCGCTTTCTGATTTATAGACAATGTTTTCCTTATATTCTGCATAAAATGAATGCAAAATATTTATCTGGTGATTAATCATGGGCAACCAGATTATAAGGGACACTTTGGGATTAGTTGGCTTCAAGATGCTATCACTAATTCTAAAAGATTTGAATCGAATTAGTTGTGAGAAATGGGCTCAGTACTTGTAGAGTGGTGTGGACAGGTATAATACAAGTTGTTAATGACTAAAGAGGAGATATCTGGCTAACATGATTGAGTTTTTTGAGATGGTAACAAGTCATGTCGATGTGGGTGGTGGATTTGATGTAGTCTATATGGATATTAGCAATGCTTTCGGTAAGGCATGGCAAATTGGTCACACAGATCACAAAAGCAAACACCCATGGGATTTAAGGTGAAGTAGCAAGGTAAATCTAAAATTAGTTCAGAGATGGAAAGCAAAGGGGAGTGGTTGATGGGTATTTTTGAGTGGTTGGCTGGCCTCAGTGGGTTTCATGTTCGGTTTCAGCTCATTTGTATTTATAGCCTTTACAATGATTTGAACTTGAATATAGAGGTTCGATTGAGAAGCTTGCAAATGAAACATAATTTGGCTGTAGCCCGCTAGAAGATAGCAGTAGGCATGCCAAGTAGAACAATGACAAATAAGGTTAAACCTGGAGCAATATGAGATAATGTTTGGTAAAGGCTAATCAGGCAAGAAAGTGGTAGGATGCTAAGAAGCATAAAGAAACAGATCATGGGCTCCAAACTGATTGGACCCTAGAACTGGCTAGACCAGTAGATAGGTTGTTCGTTGAGGCTTACAAAATACTTGTTAATCCTAGTCAAGCCATTGAACACAACAGTTGGAATGTTGTGTGGACCACTGGTTAGATCACAGCTGGAGTACTGTGTGTAGTTCTAGTTGCTGCTCTGATAAATATAAAGTTGTGATAGTTTCAGAGAACTGCTTTCTTATTAGAGAGAGTTGGAGAGAGATAGAAAGAGACATGACTGATGGTGAATTTAACCTGTGTGGGGGTGAAGTCAAGAAACTAGGACCTTCATTCTAACTTCAGCCGGTATGGAAATTGAATTTGTGCTGTTGGTATCACTTTGCATTGCAGATCAAGTGTCTAGTCAACTGAGCTAATTGATCCCCAACTTCACTATAGGAAAGGTGTAATTGCACTAGAGAGAGTGCAGAGAAGTGGATGGCATGGTGGCTCAGTGGCTAGCACTGCTGCCTCACAGTGCCAGGGTCGATTCTCACATCGGGCAACTGTCTGTGTAGAGTTTGCACATTCTCCCCGTACCTGCATGGGTTTCCTCTGGGTGCTCTGGTTTCCTCCTACAGTCTAAATATGTGAACATTAGGTGGCCATGCTAAATTGCCCATTTTGTTCAGGAATGTGTAGGTTAGGTGCATTAGTTTGGGGTAAATGTAGAGTAGTAGCAGAATGGGTCTGGGTAGGTTATTCTTTGGAGGATCGATGTGGAATTGTTCGATTGAAGGGTCTGTTTCCACACTGCAGGGATTCTATGATTCTAAGATTTCCAAGGATGCAATCTAAACTGACAAATTTTAGTTGTAAGAGATGATTGTAGCATATATACCACTCCCTGATATGACAGACAGACTGAAACTAACATTGACTGAGTTTCAAACTGACCATTTTGGTTGTCAAGCATTCATGATTTTATGCTAAATCATCCAAGTTTTGATATTGTAAAAAAAGTGTTGTTTGCTTTCTACTGCTTTACTAATGAGCGATTATTTCTTACAGACCGATGGATCTTCAAATAAGACAAATCAAGAAAAACAAAAACATTCGCTACATTTATCCAGGAGGAGGAAGATAATGAAGAAGAAACGAAAATATTTAAAAGTTAAACTGGAATCCTCATTAGATATTCATGTTGTGAATAATGCCGAAATACTACATGGGATAAATGACTGTGCCAAGAAGGACCCCATGGGTTCCCGTGCTAAAAGAAAAATTAACAGCAAGCGGGTGCGTAAAATTAAAAGAATGAAGTTAAAGTCTAAGAAATTTGAAGCACTGTCCAATGATGTTCCAACAAACTGTTCTACAGTCAAGAGCACAACAACATTCAAGAGGGCGTTTCCCACGAAACCTTTCGAAGTGAGTATTGCAAAATGGAGTTCATGGTCTCGCCTGCAAGCATTTGTTCACAAACTGTTCCTTTCTTATAATAGGGGGGTGCCAGTGTTGGACTGGGGTGGACAAAGTTAAAAATTCACCCAGTACCAGATTACAGTCCAACAGGTTTATTTGGAAGTACTAGCTTTCAGAGTGCTGCTCCTTCATCGTGTAGCTGTGGAACAGGATCATAAGACACAGAATTTATAGAAAAAATTAGTGTCATGTAGCTGAAATGATATTTGAACAAGCCTAGATTCCCGTTAAGTCTTTTAGAATGGATTGCAGGTTTCAGTTTATTAATATGTAAATCCCAGAACTATCACATTCTCAAGATAACTAAAGGTTTTTAAAAAAAAGTGACATCTCAGCTCCAACAATGTGTGCGGTTGGAGTCTGTCTGTATCCCAGTCTTGAGTTAGACTGGTTCTGTTTTTAACATAGGAATTTATGAAAGATTACATGCATTGATTGCCTGTAGATTGTGAGCTTTTTGATCAAAATAGAATGTATCTGCAAATAAGTTCTGGGATTTATATATTAATGAACTGAAACCTGCAACCCATTCTAAAAGATGAAAGACTTAACAGCAATCTAGGTTTGTTCAATATATTATTTCAGCTCCATGACACTATAATGTGTTTTATGATCCTGTTCCACAGCTATCTGATGAAGGAGCAGTGCTCCAAAAGCTAGTACTTCCAAATAAACCTGTTGGACTGTAACCTGGTGTTGTGTGATTTTTAGCCTTTCTTATAACTTATTGGCAATAAGTTGTTTAGATGTCCAAATTGCAAACATTGAAGAAGAGCTATGAGATAACACAGCACCATTTAAAACTGAACAATGTCCAGGTTTCAGGGCATAAACTAAAGTAAATGTAAGGTTTTTCGGACTGTTGGTTTAGTGTGAAATAATTTTTGTCATTTAAGTACAAAATAGTGGTGTTAACTATAACTAATGATGTTTTTGGAATATGAATTCAGTCATGCTGTTACAATTTTGTACAAGAAAGAAAACTTTACTAACTAAATCTTGACAGGATAAATCTCAGGTATGAAAACAAGACACTAGGTAATCCCACATCACTGGAACATCTGATACTGACACATATATCTTGCTATAGCTGTTGTCCAATATTTTATCCTGGTCACATCCTAGAGGAATATAGTTGAAATGCACAAAATGGGCCTAGTTTTAAAATGCATTGCAATAATAGATAGAGATACAGACAAAACTGTCTTTAAACGCAGAACTTCTTAAAACATTTAACCTGACTTGAGTAGACAGAGGTTATCTGCAAACTATAAAATCATTATATTTTTTGCATAGTTTTTTTTCACATTTCTGCACTGTTGCTAGCAGTCCTGCCCAATATAGATAGCATATAACAGACACAAATCACAAGAGAATATCACCAGTGATGCCTCTGCAAAATCCTGCAAACTCACTGGCAGGATAAATGCTCCAATATGATTGTCTCTTCTCAAGTTAGCATTTCTAATATTGACGCACTGGTTATAGTCAGTCACCTGTGCTAGCTGGGCCACATCATCTGCGAGTCTGACACACATCTTCCAAAGCAAGCTCTCTGTCTTGACCTTCAGAACACTAAATGGTTACCAACAAGGTAAGGAAATGTTTAAGGATGTTCTTAAAGTCTCCCTGAAAGAGTACATTGTCCTCACCAACTTGTGGTTATCACTTGTCCAAACTGGAGAAGCAACATCTATGGAGATGCCAACCAATTTGAATATTGCTGACTGATGGCGAAGACCAAGTACAAACATTGGAAGGAGAATGTGAATACTTGAGTCATCAAACACCACCTGTCTCACCTGTGGCAAGATGTAGAACCAAAGTTGGATCATTTAGTCGATTAGGACCCACAACACCAGAGTGGAAGGAAGTCATCTACAACTACGAGGAATTGCCTAAGTAGAGAAGGACATAAAGTCCCCTCACTATTATATTCTTTTAAATAAACGCTTAAATAAGTTCATCAACCTGTCAAGGCACTGTGACCAAAACCCACATCAAACAATCAACCTGTGGAACTACAATTGAAATTAAATCAAAATATTGTTACTGGGTGATGATGCATCCTGGCACATGGTGCCCATTGGTCCCTCAAGGCCTGTATTGTGTTGGTGGACACCTCGTGCACCCTCCAAAAGGACATCCAAATGTGGATCTAACAACAGAAGAAGGGTACTATGACCCCCCTCCATGACTGGCTGCCCAGACCACTTGATGGCTACTTTGGCCAGGTACAGGAGCAACTCTTTCAAGAAACTAAATGGGAGCTGCAAATAAAGACATTCAATGTAAATGCGAAACACTCTTTCCTCCATACTGTAAAAACTGCATGTGACCTGGCAGTCGGTGAACCTCCTTGAACTGTTAACACATGTTATTACTTCCACTCCAGATCCAGGATGGAAAGAGAAAGTATCTGCTTTTTGAAAACCCTCTATTAACTCTGGTGCTGGAAGGTAGGACATTGAGCCAAGGTGGATTTGAGTGACAGACAAATGTGAGAGAGTGGAGACTGGTATGGCAGCTGCATGAAAAACAAACTCCTCCATGCTGTTTTGAAAAGCACCAAGGGAATTTCACTAAGCTGGCTCAAATTATAGTTGCTGGTCCTGGAGATTATCCAGAGCCAGTGTCCAGTTCCAGAAGGATAGGGTCACTTCACTCAGCGGTTCTAGGTGGTTCGGGCTGCGTACTGGACGTTGGTGAGCACTCTAATGGCCAATTGTATTATCATCATCATCATCCAACCCACTTCTGCTTCATCTAACACATCCTGAGTCTGGTCAGCTCAGCATTTTGAACCCCGTCTTCCAAAACCTCACTGATGGAGGAACCCATTGTTAAGCAGTGGCTCTGTTTATACCATCTGTCACTCCCTCAACGAGAGAACTGTAGGGCAAGTAACTACATCCCAAACCAAATAAAAGGCTGGCAATTCCTGAGAAAAAGTCAAAGGACTCATCCATTGCATAAACACATGCTAATGGCTTTCCATTCCAGTGGAGATCAATGTCTATAGCACTGCTTAATGTGTATTAAATGCATTCACTATTTTGGGAAACCTCAGATTATCTGTCTGCAATTGGTACCTCTTTAAGGTGGAATTAATGTGACTTCTTGGTTGATAATTGTGGCTGAGTGGTAAAGGTGATGATTTAGAAACCCAGTGGTGTGTTGGGTTTAATTCCTGATGACTATGATTGTCTCAAGGGAACAATTTTCTAAAGGGCTAAGGTAGTGCAGTGGTAGTATCCCTACCCCAGGAGGCCTGGATTGACTCTATAACATCTCTGAAACAGGCTGATTTTAAAAATACCTAATGTGACTGCTAAATTGCTTGTCATTAGTGTCTAGTTACCACTTACACTAATGACCACTAATTGTAGCTGCAACAATGGCTGGAAAGAAAAGCAATGAGCTTCAACACAAAAGATTGAGCAAAGGAGGATGATGAGCAACCAAAGATGAACTGACTTGCAAAGGCAGTGTAACCAACTTTACAATGGCATCGACATGTAGTGGAAAATGTGATCTCTTAATAGTTGACAAATTGTGCAGTATATGCTGAAGTTTAGCATCCAAATAGAATTGTCAGAGTGATTGAGGGCATTTTGTTTTTAGAATACACTTGTAGGATTGCAAGCTATCGTCAGCGAACTTTTCTGATTCAATGATGACTCCAGCCATAGGAAAATGTTTTTAATTTTCCTCACGGCCAATACAGAGAATCACATCCAGAGTGAGATATAGCCTGAGTGAGTATATAGTTTGGGGAATTTGGAGGGAATGTGGGAATTTGTTGCAGGAGGAAGAGATGTTTTTTGCTTTTTTTTCCAATTGATAGTTTGTAAGTTTTTTAAAATGATAAGTTGACGTCCATGATCAGGAGCCCAGCACAAAAGAGTGTCATCACCGGTAAACTGTAAATTCATTGGTGATAGTTACTAATTTGACTATTATAGGTTTTTTTCAGATTGAAGGTAAGTCAGAAGAAATATTTCTAGACTGCAAACTAAAAAACCAGTATGAACTTTTAAAAAATCAATTAAGAACGAAGTAATCTAAAATAGAGGCGCCAGGTAATGTATTATAAATGCATGATGTGGGAGCTGGTGGACCCTATTGTGGTTCATAGTGACCACATCTGTAGCAAATGTTGGTTGCTTGAAAAGCTCTGGCTCAAGTTGATGATCTGGAATCTGAGCTTTGAACACTACGACACACCAGGAAGAGTAGAATTGCCTGGATGCTGTGTTAGAGGGAACTCATACCCCTTAAGATTAACAACTTTGAGTATGGTCAATGGTCAGGGACAGGAGCATATGACTCTGAGTGAGGCAGGTAGAGAGATCCAGGTGTGGTGCTAAAGGAGCCTCAGCCGTTGGGTTTGCCTAACTGGTTTAAGGTTCTTGCTTCCTATGTGGATAGAGTGAGGGCTGTAGAGAGAATGAGCAAACTGACAATAGCACTGTGGTACAGCGAGCTATTAAAGAGGGAGAATGAAAGAGAAATGTAGTTGTAATCGAGGATAAAACAGGGGAATAAACATGGTTCTCTGTGGCCAGGATTGAGAATCTGGAAGGCTGTCTAGCTGGTGCCTGGATTCAGGACATCCCAGCTGCAGAGGAAATTGGAGTAGGAGGGGAAAGATCCAGTTGTTGTGGTCCATGTAAATACCAATGATATCGGTAGAAAGTGGAAAGGCCCTCACCAACCTTTGCAGATGTGCCATAAACAGCTTACAATCTGGGTGCATAATGACCTGTTACGGTAACTGTTTTGCCCAGGACCGTAAAAGACCATAGAAAGTTGTGTGCGCAACCCAGATCATCATGGAAGCCAGCGTTCCTTCCATGGATTCTATTCACACTTCCATGGATTCCATTTACAGAAAAGCTGCCAACATAATCAAAGACCATTCCACCCTGGTAATGCTCTCTTCCAACCTCTTCCATTAAGCAGAAGACACAGAAGCTTGAACACTTGCACCAAAAAGTTCACAATCTCATTAATCTTGATCTTGCCTCATGCTGGATGGTGTAATGTGTATGCCTCACTCAGTCCAAGTTCCTTTCACTCTATAATCTGTATGTCCTTGCTTACTATGATCTGCCTGTACTGCTCGCAAGCAAAGCTCTTCACTGTGCTTAGGTACATGTGATAATAAAACAAATCGACTCAAGAGGTTCTGCTGAGAGAATATGAGCAGCTGGAGGCTAAGTGAGAAAGCAGAATCAAAAAGGTAATAGTATTGGGATTGCTACCTGAACTGTGAGCAAATTTGCACAGGTCAACAAGACTCAAAGGTTGGTATCAGAAAAACTGGTTCAAATTCAGGGAACTTGGCAGCAGTACTGGGGAAGGAGAGAACTGTTACAATGGGACAGGTTCCACCTGAATCATGCTGGGGGACCAGTGTCTTGGCGAATCGTATAACTAGTGCTGTGGCTATGCCTTCATACTAAATAGATGAGTGGGGGTAGGTGCAATTCAGTTGCATGGAAAAAGTAAAAGGCGGGGAGGGCTCTGCAGAGGTTATTAAAGTTACCAGAGCAAGAAATAAGACAGTGTATATGGAAAGGGTCAGGAATCTAATTTAGACACAGCAGATGAGGGGACAACTGTGAGAAGGGGGACAGTTAACACAGGATTGAGGGTGTTATACTTGAATGCATGCAGTATATGAAACAAGGTAAATGAGCTTGTAGAGTAGATCAAAATTGGCAGGTATGATGTTGAGAGTGTCCGAGACGTGGCTGCAAAGAGATCAGGGCTGGAAACTAAATATCCAAGGATATACGTGCTAATGAAAGGACACAGAGGTGGGCAGTTTGGAGAGGGGTTGGTATTGCTTTGTTCATAAGAAATTAAATCAAATCGATAGCAAGAACTAATAGAGTTGGAAGATATAGAATGTGTGGATAGAGTTGAGAAACTGCCAAGGAGAAAGACCCTGATGGGAGATATGGGACTCTGAACAATCGGGATGTGGGGCAGAAATTAAATCAGGTGATAGAGAAGATATGTAAAAAGGCACTTTTACAATAACCTTAGGGGACTTCAATATACAGGTAGACTGTAGATGGCACAAAGATAGTTGAAAGGACAGATAGTCGTGAGGAATCGGGGAGGCTGCAGAAAGACTGGACAGGCTAAGAAAGTGGGCAAAGAAGTGGAAGATGGAATACAGTATGGGAAAGTGTAAAGTTAAGTCAACAATTTTTACATGCCTATTGTCTATTGATTTTTTTTTGTGTGAGGCTAATGCTTGCAATTTATTATATAGTTCGTCGGGAATGTTTGTTACATGTGGTTCTGTTTTTGCCAGCTCATCAATCACAAGTTGAGGTATGGTTTTATCAAATGATTATCAATTTTGTTTCTCATTTCTGATGGAAAATCAATATACTTGGACGTGTTTTGCCTTTGTATTGAGGATCTTGGTTGATTGTAGGTTATTGGTATCTGTATTCCTTCGAGGTGGGGACGTATTTGAGAGGTAAATCATAATTGGCTAATTTCAGAAATTTAGGTTGACGTTGAATGTCAAACTAGCATACTGCTTCAGTTTTATTTTATACTTCATACTTTAAGCTGCTAACTTTGTTCCTATCTTTAAATCTCTGTGTAAGATGAGTTTCTCCTGCTCTCTGTGCTAACAAGAAATACAGAGGAACTCGATTATCCGAAGGACACGGGTGGGTACTATTTTGTTCGGATAATCGAATGCCAGATAACACAGTTTAGCCAAGCATTGGGATCTTGCAATCTTGTTTGGATAATCCGAAATTCGGATAATCGTATGCCGGCTAATCGAGATTCCTCTGTATAGAAAATAGGAGCGCCGTTTCACTTTTCAGATTGATCATGGCTGGTCATTCAATTCATACCCTATTCATGCTTTCTTACCATACTTTTTGATCCCTTCGGAACTATGTCTAACTCCTTCTTGAAAGCATTCTATGTTCTGGCCTCAATTGCTTTCTGTGGCAGAGAATTCCACAGGCTCACCACACTCTCTGGCTGAAGAAATTTCTCTCCATTTCAGTTTTATGTGGCTTACCCCGTATCCTTACACTGTGACTCCTGGTTTACTTAGATTAGTTTACTTAGATTACTTACAGTGTGGAAACAGGCCCTTCAGCCCAACAAGTCCACACCGACCTGCCGAAGCGTAACCCACCCAGACCCATTCCCCTACATTAACCCCTTCACCTAACACTATGGGCAATTTAGCGTGGCTAATTCACCTAACCTGCACATTTTTGGACTGTGGGAGAAAACCGGAGAACCCGGGGGAAACCCATGCAGACACGGGGATAATGTCTAAACTCCACACACAATCGCCTGAGGCGGGAATTGAACCCAGCTCTCTGGCACTGTGAGGCAGCAGTGCTAGGCGCTGTGAGGCAGCAGTGCTAACCACTGTGCCACTATGCCGCTACAGATATCCTATGGGTCCTAGCTCTGCCTTCCTTTTTGTGTGACACATAACATTCTTTCTTTCAGTCCTACTAAGGCCTCCCACCCCGACATTTTTTTCCAGGTATAATAATCATCATTTTGGTGTTCCTCCCCCGATCCCCACCAAAATTAAAAACTGCCATTAACTTCCCTTCCAATTTCCACATTTTTCCCAGCTTCAAGACAGTCCACCTTCGATTCTACCTTTCCTTGACTTCTTTCACTCTATTTCGAGGATATATTATCAATTAATATTCACCATAAAACTACCAATATCCACACGTCTCAACTACAAATTCACATATCTAGAGCATTCCATTCCATTCTTCCAATTTCTCTATCACCAGCATATCTATTTGCTTTTGTTTTGTGAAGTTAGAATATTCTTGTTATAATCGTACAAGGCATTGCTGAGACCACACTTGGAGCATTAAATGTACCTTTGGTCTCCTAATCAGAGGATGAATGTTCTGGCTACAGAGACAGTGCAACACAAGTTTACCGGACTGATTCCTGGGGTGACAGGATAAAGAGACAGCCGCACCCCCCATCAATTAAGACTACATTCACTGAAGTTTGGAAGAATGAGGAGGGAATTTCAGAAACCTATAAAGTTCAAACAGGAACAGAGAGAGAAACTCAGGAAGAATGTTCTCAATGACTGGAGGGACACGAGGTCATAATTTAAGAATATGGGGTATGCCATTTAAGACGGAGATCAACCAAAATGTCATCACCCAAAGAGTGATGCGCCTGTGGAATTTCTGCCACAGAAAGCAGTTGAGGACAGAAAACTGAATGTTTCAAGGAGATAAATATAATTCTTAGGGCTATAGGGAGCACTAGGTATTGGCAGAAAGCAGGAACAGTATACGAGTTGGATGACCAGCTGTGGACTAAGTGGCGCAGGATTTAATGGCCTGTGTTCCTATTTTCAATGTTTCTACATTCAAAATATGTGATTAGGATTTAGTCCATATAGTGGGGTGAGATAGGTGAAATTTTGTATGACAGGCAGCTTGAACATTTAATATTGATGTATATTTTTCATTTATCATAGATTTTCAATTTTAAGCGAGCTTGGATTTTATATATATTTTGGCAGATTATTAGTGCACAGGGGCTGTAATTTGCAAGTATGTATTCAGTAAATCCATAAATCTATTAGAAAATAAAAACAATTGTGCCAGTTGTAGTGTGCAATCCAAAGCATGGTCATCAGCCCACACATGGTTGCATTCAGTAGACTGACTATCCTTAGCCAAATTCAAGTTGTAGAAACAGTCGGAGAAGTTGCCTGATGAATTCCTTACAGAAGTCTTGGAAAGCATAGTTATTACTAAGAAGCAGAATGCAATTGCTGAAAAAATTCAGTAGGGCGAAGTAAAAGAGCACTAATTTACACATATCTAAAGTATGAACAATTTGTAATTCTTTTTGAAAACTTACATTGGGCGTCAACTCCCTCTAAATAACTTGAAATTTGTTTCATTTTGATGGGCTAATAAATGTGTACATTGTGGGTCTTTAGCCATTATTTGTGCATGCTTTAATTTGATTGTGATGTTGGCATGGTAACATTTTGTTGCCAGGAGTTGCAGATTTGTAGTGTTTGGAATTATGGGTATGAAATCTGCAAGTGCTTTGAGTGGATTGTTTTTGATTTGTTTCTTTTATTTG
The DNA here is from genome assembly GCF_004010195.1 of Chiloscyllium plagiosum. NCBI lineage: Eukaryota > Metazoa > Chordata > Chondrichthyes > Orectolobiformes > Hemiscylliidae > Chiloscyllium > Chiloscyllium plagiosum. The sequence goes on along the minus strand of NC_057718.1, from coordinate 17,555,018 downwards.
TTGCTTATTGCAACATTTTAATGTTGGTAGAATTGTTGAGCTCTCATAAATGGAATTTTATTGCAGAGTAACAATGACAGGAGAGTGGAGCCTAAGAATGTGATCAATTCAGTGACAATTGAAGTAGTTCCATCGGGTTGTTGGCATTACGCTGCCCAGATGCCACACCCATTCTATAAGTACAGACCATCATCATTATTCACATGAAGATAAATATTTTAATCAGCGCATTAACCTCACTAGCTAATTAACGTAAAATTTTGAAGGTGAATGTAAATAATCCTAGGTCTCGATTGGGGGAAGAAAATGGAAAGGAACGAAGCAATGACTGAGGTGAGGTTTCTTAAAACTTTGGGGCTCATTGTCTCTTGTGGACTCTGGGTTTTGCAGTCAAGACCCGTGCTGTACATCTCTATGACTGTGACTCTAAGACAAAATTGTGTGGTTTCCTTGAAACGAACAGTCAAAATTTAGTGCTATATGGCGCTTTTTTCCTGTGAGGTGTTGGGACAGTGAAATCCAAGAAGGACTTCCTGTTTTCTTTGTCTGCTGTCTGTCTCACATACACAATCCCCCTGTCCCCCCATCCCAAATCCAAGACATTTTGTAAGGTTTTTGAATGACAGTGCAGTTTCATTAAACTCATTTCTCCATTTATTTGACTGAGTAGCCATGTTTAATCCAAGAGTGTCATAGCCATTTATATTGCCCCTATCACTTCTTTGAGCGTTAATCAGCTAACACGCCACTGACCTCAGATTGACCAAGTAATATTCCAGTTTGCGCAGTTCATTGCACAGTGAATTTATTTATTGAGTAATCACAAGATCTCCTTAATACATTTCCTGACAGTTTACCATAGTCACTTGTCACACTGAATCCTTCAGATACTAAATTTATTATGCATGGTGAGAGACTTGAGATTTGTTTGGATTTGCTCCACTTGTTGATAGAGTCCCTGAAAGGGTGATGGAAGCAGATTCAGTAGTAACAATTAAAGGCAATTTGGATAAATACTTGGATGGGAAAATGTATTGTGCAATGGGAAAAGAGCCAAGGAATGGAACTAGTTGGATAAATCTATCAAAAACCTAACACAGGAATGATAGAGCAAATGGCAGTCTCCTGTGCTGCTTCATTTTATGCTCTTATGCTTATATTCTAGAGACACAAGCTGAAAGCTTGACAGCCTGAGAGTTTCAAATGCTGATTAAAGTACTTGCTACTGTTTATAAGTTTGTGCTGATAAAGGCACCATGAATCTCACAAAATGGTGCAATATAGGCAAGATAAAAATCATACTTTTTGAGGGTAGATTAGGCTCAGTCTTTTTCCTCTCATACTTTACAATATACACTGACATACAATCAGAAGAATCGCAGAGAATTGGTCTATCTCGTAACCATCTTGGGCTTTGAATCAAAAAAGTGTATTCTATTGTCTATTTCCTTTAATTTTTCAATGTCAGTGCTCTTAAGAAAGTGTTTATATGGTTAAAGCTATTGAGTAGGTATGAGACGATCACTTATTAATGATTGATTTATAGTGACAATTTGTAATACTGTTAGACTGCAACCGTACCTGCTTCTCCTTAGTCACCTCTTCATTGGCTCTGATACCAATGAACATCATGTCCTGTCATACTCCTCTGCAATCCACAGGGTAAAAACAAGGACTGCAGATACTGGAAACCAAATTCTAGATTAGAGTGGTGCTGGAAAAGCACAGCAGTTTAGGCAGCATCCGAGGAGCAGCCTGAACTGCTGTGCTTTTCCAGCACCACTCTAATCTAGAATCTGCAATCCACATCCAAGTTCTTGTTCACATTTGACTGTGACAGCAGCAGTTCTGTGATCGAAAAAAACTAGCTTTAATTCCCAGTAGAAGGAACTGCCTCTACTTCTGTCTCTTACACAGTTGCCTTTAGAGACACTCCACCTCAAGTTGATAATATAGCCTTAATGTTGGTGTCTACCTTCAAACATGATATTAGTCAACGTAAACCATACCCCATACTCATAACTTTGGCCCTGCAAAAATCCTTTTATATCCAATGCCACAGTTGATTTCAATATAATCTTGTATTTCAGACATCCCCAGTGTCTTGTTCCACCCTAAATCAATGAGATATGCTAGCGATATATTCCTGGATATGGCTGCTATTTCCTATTATTTCCATTAGTAGTACTGAAGCTGCCAGCTGTTATGCCCTTACCCTCTGAACTAATTTCCCCAACTGTATTGTTTCCTCCATCTAAAATGTCTCATTTTTAAAAAAGTTCTCAATCGTATATTTAGTCTGTTTTCCTGCACTCTGTTCCCTCCTCTTTCTCAGAATCTATTTTCTTCTCCATCTCGTAAAACAGTTTCCAAAGTTGCTTGTTTGTGATACTTGGTGTTGAAATGTAAGTTGAATAGCTACTCAGTTTCCAATTTCACTGCATTTTCTTGGAAGGTGATGTTTTATACGGGCACATTCATTATTATCTTTGAGTAAACACCTTTCAGGTACCCTGCTTAGAAGAGAATGAGAATAATTGAGTATGGAGACATCAGTGGAAGTTTCCACAGCAGATGGAATTAAGTTGGGGTGCAGATGAGGAATATTGCCACAGTTGAAAATCACAGGTCTTGATGATGAGTACAGAGGTGGAAGTTCAGCTTGGGGTCAGATAGGATACCAGAGTTGCGAGCAATCTAGTTGTTTAGCCTCAGATGCTGACAGCTGGAGTAGGACGGAATTGGTGATAACAGTGTGGAGTTGAAGACACAGGCTTCAGTTTTCAAAATGTTTAATTGGAAAATTAATTTCTGCTCATGTGAAACAAGATGTTGAACAGACAAGATGACCAATTGAGGCATTGGCAAGTTTGAGAAAGGCAGTGGTGAAGTAGAACAGCCTATTGTCAGCATTAGAGTAGAATCTGAGTGTATTTGATAATGTTGAAGGGCAGCAAGTAAATGAGATGGAGCCCAGAGTAGATTTCTTTTGGACTCCAGATGTAACAATATGAGAGAAAACATTGTTACTCCATTGCTTTCAAGCTGGGTGACAAGCCATTGTGTAGAGCAGTTAGAAATCAATGTGACTGCCTTAACCTCCAAGCCTGATCTAGATCTTGCTTGAACAGTTTTTCTGCTTTGATTGGCCGTCATTTTTAAAATAAACAAATAAGCAAATGAATCACAGCTACGTCAAATATGAATCATTGGCTCATACCAAATTAGACACAAAATGTGGTTGGCCTGACTCGCAGAAAAGTATTTATGGAGCTGTAATGCAAAAGTACAAACTAATTATGCGTTTCTAAAATGACATTTTAATGTTAGTGTAGGTAGGAATAGGGTGGAGCATTATCTCTGGAGCCTACACTCTACCATCTGTGTTCAAAATTTATCCTGGTGAGCATGTCAAATGTCCACCTGATATAACCATTGAGCAGTTTAGCATTATTTTCTGATAGTTATGCATTGGTAGACTGTTGTTTGACAGTAAATCTGTTGAGGTGATTGTAAGAATGTGAAATATTTGCATTTGCTTCATAAGTCATTTTAACAGTTATGAGTGCTCTCCTAAATTACAGTTAGGTGTTGATGGGCAAAGGTGTGAACACTTTGCTCCCTTATGTATTTAATTTTTCAGCACAGTGGCTCAGTGGTTAGCACTGCTGCCTTATAGCACCAGGGACCCAGGTTCGATTCTAGCCTCGGGCGACTGTTTGTGTGGAGTTTGCATATTCTCCCGTGTGGGTTTCTTCCGAGTGCTCTGGTTTCCTCCTACAATCCAAAGGTGTGTAGGTCAGCTAAATTGGCCATGCTAAATTGCCCATATTGTCAGGTGTATTTGTCAGAGGTAAATAAAGGGTACAGGAATGGGTCTGGGTGGGTTACTCTGCAGAAGGTTGGTGTGGACTTGTTGGGCCAAATGGCCTGTTTCCACACGGTAGGGAATCTAATCTAATCTTCAGCATCAGCATTCCTTGTCATAATGAGCAACAAAATGACATCTTCATTTCTTAAAACAAAAGGCTTGTGATGGAAGAGAAATGGCCCACGAAATGTGTGGCTTTCAACAGGTGGAATATGTTAAAACGTGTAGTGTTTCTAGGGCGAAAATACACCATTAACTAGATATTGAAAATGTGGTTTCCAACTCTTAGAGCAAAGATGCAAGACCTTGGACAGGACCATCATTATCAATACTTCTTCGGGATCTACGTCACATACAGAACAGTAAGGAAAGATCTACTAAGCTCTTTGAATGGTTAATAGCACCCGTTGCTCCAAAAAAGTTTTTCAGGTAAATATGTGCAGACCAGTCAAAAGTATAACTGCTTATGATACACTATCTTTCAATATAATGGTGCCTAAAATAATCTCTTTTAACTGGATGGAAGTGAAATAAATTAACTGTCATAAATCATTTGCAAATCAGTGCTTATTTGAAGTTGTAATTGTCAGAGGTTTTTGCTTTATGGCAGTTTCTCCTCACACTGTATATTAAGTCTGTACTTTTTTGCATTTAGATAAAGATTATAATTGTCGCAGAGGCAGAGTAATTGCATTTCCTGTGTGGAGAAATAAAAGCCTCTTAAGGTCTATTCTAATTTTTCCATTCTATCAGTCTTCCTGGATTGGATCACTTGTGTTTAGTGAGTGATCTGGTAATGCTACTTTTTGAATACACTTTAAGATATACACTATGGGTCCACGGTTGAATTGTGTTCTGATTCATGATTAGACCATTTTGGTTTCTCACTAATTGCTTCAAAAACTCCATCTGTTAAATCCAGCAAAGTCTATATGACAGCATTCTTGAGCTGCCACCAGGGATGCAAAGGCTGTGAACCTTGAAGCTTGATTCTTTCCAGGTGCAGCACTCTGCAAAATGGTCAGATTCACCAAGTTAGACTGAAATGGGACATGATGATGATGCACAGGCTGGCAGTAAATGTTTTTAGCCTTTGTGTGATTTCTTCCATGTCTTCTCACACCTGTGGCAAGCAGGCTTTGTGGCTGAACTCTCAGGATGATGATAGTGGAATTTAACTTTGTGGTGATGTGCAGAACGGATTCAAGAGTGAAGCTAAATTATTCAAAAATATTGTAAGATTCAAAGGTCAACCCACAAGGCAACATAAAAGTACCTACTTCCAATTTGCAGTAACCCACAATCTCTCTCTCTCTCTCTCTGTTTCGGTTACCCACGATCTCTCTAAGTTTCTCTTTGCAAACGTATGCAAGGTAATTACCATATAGGAATCTAACAATAGAAAATCCACTTGATTAATTTGTTTCCTTCTCCTCTTAAGTTATTACCTTGAGTAATGACTGTTGCTGTCACTCCTTGCTGTTAGATCCACCATTTCTTTTGGACTGCAGGCAGGCTATTTAGACCTGGCAATGCAGTCGACCATGGACAATTCTCTGACATCTGGTAAGGTCATAAGTAGAAAAGTAAAGTTGTAAATCCTCTGATAAGCCGGCTTACCTTTTGGTCTGTGAATCACATTTGTTTCTGAGAACTTTAAAAGAAAGAAAGAATATTACAATGTGGAAGGAAGAGATCAGCCATCTGTTGACACTTCTTAAATAATTTAAATAGGACAGCATTTATATGGAAGGGCCTTTTAGTTTGATTTGTTTGTGTTGGGCAGATGAATAGCTAATATTTTTAATTCCTGAAGCACATTCAGAATTTTCTTAATATATACTTGTAAAGTTGAGGCTTAACTTTTGTTGGATTTCTTCATTTCAGCGACATTTGGGAAAAGACCCCAGCTTTGATTAGGCGCCACAATAACAACTACTACAAAGGATTATTCTCCTCAGAAGATTTTGACCGGATTCTCAGAGAGGTAAGCTCACAAAGTACTTTTATTTCGCAAGTTGTGAGCAACATAATCCTTTCAGAACAACTGGTATATGCAGCTAGATTGCTCTTTTCTCTCTGTCTGTCTCGTCTTTCTGTTTGTCTCTGTCTGTCTCTTTCTCCCCAGTCAGGGAGAAGGAGGAGCTCACCCATGGCCCTGTTTGCTTAAAGTAGCATTAACATTATGCCCTTCCCTCTAGAGGAAATCTCGCCTTAGCCACTCGAATAAATCGTTGGCTCTATAGTTTCAGCAGGTCCAATGGGAGCCACTGCATGGATTAGAAGTATTCTGCAATACCAAAGACTGTAGACTGAGAGTCAAGTCAGGCGGCTGGGTTGAGATAACCCGATGGAAAGGCTACATGGAGTATTACTTTGGGCTGAGTGCGATGGCCCTGGGGACCCCTAAAGATGTGTAAGTGCCCACTAGTTGACCACTTAACGGCCCCACAGGCACAAGTGTGGTCAGGCCACCTGACAACCTTCTGCTCCATCTCTTAACCCTTCCAAACAAAATTTCAGGTGGGTCAAGGGCAGGTGGATGGTTGTTGGGAAGATAATTTGCTGGATTTTATTTGATGGCAGCAAGTGCAAAATCTAATCTGTATTTGTTTTTCATCTTGCTATTTGAAAATTGTAAGATTATTTAACATCAGAATCATAGATTGGCCTGTCATGTCTGTTAGGAGAAAGTGAGGACTGCAGATGCTGGAGATCAGAGCCGAAAAATGTGTTGCTGGAAAAGTGCAGCAGGTCAGGCAGCATCCAAGGTGCAGGAGAATCGACGTTTCGGGACAAAAGTAGTGGTATTATTCATACCACTCTTCTTTTAATTTCTCTAGCAATGTTTTAACTCTTGTGGCTATCTTTTGAATAGCCATATTTTTACCCAAAAGAAAACTACATTAACTATGGGAATTATTTATACAGTACTACATTGTGAGTATCGATGTTTTTAGTTCAAGGTTGAAGAAGGGCTTATGCCTGAAACGTCGATTCTCCTGCTCCTTGGATGCTGCCTGACCTGCTGTCACGTCTGTTCCAGTTCGCTGCAAGATTAGTTTATCAGCAATGCTCCCATCCTTTTCAGTTAGCACTGCAAATTTCTCCTCTTCAGACAATGATACAGTTCTCTTTGAAAGCCATAATTGGATATGTCTCATCACACTCTCAGACAGTTCATTCCAGATCTTGACCACTCACTGCATAAAAAGATCTTTTTCTCCAGTTGCCATCAATTATTTCACCGGCTACTGTAGTGTCTTCTGGTTCTTCATCCTTCCAACACTGAGAATAGGTTCTCACTTGCAGTTTGGATAACTGTATTAACAGTTTAATTGCACTGGCATTCATTGGCCTTTCCTGAGGGAGGGTGGATGCTTATAAGTCTGGAAAGAAACTGTGATGTTTTCTTTGAATCTAATTGGACTGTGCTACCTGCATAATGATATGGTGAAGGCATAGTGTGAGATCAATACTTTACAGTGACCAAATAGCCTTTGCAATCCTACTCAATGTGGAATGTTTCTTAATGCAGCTGTAGTGTTCTCCTGGGACTTACCTGATCAAAACACGATCCTATTCAAGCACAGATTTTCAATTTACCGGATCACTTCACATTCACTTCCATAATAAGAAAAGCCTGATTTGAATAGAACATTTTCACAAAATGCCGATGTTTCACCACTGCCATTTAGACTGCATATTGTTATTTCCTAATCTCAACCAAAGACAAGAACAAAAGTAGTGGTATTAGTCATACCACTCTTTTTAATTTCTCGAGCAATGTTTTAACTGTTGTGGCTATCTTTTGAATAGCCATATTTTTACCCCAAAAAAAACCTACATTAACTATGGGAATTATTTATACAGTATTAAATTGTGAGTATCGATATTTTTAGTTCAAGCTTGAATAATAAGCAGCAGCAAAATGAAATGATCTGACTTCATTAGCTAAGGTTGCCATTTTGGGATGTACAGAGAGTAAGCAGGCATTGTAGGAATCCATTTTACAGTAAGCTGCAAATTAAAAGGAGATTTGATAGAGGTGTTTTGGTAGAATAAGTAAGGTGAAACTATTTCCAGTGACTGATGGGTTAGTAATTAGAGGAAATTTAAAAGACGTGAGATAAGTCTTACACTGTTGAATTATATTGATCTGTAATGCATTGTGAGAAATGTTGGTAGAAGCAGATTTAGTAATAAGTTTCAAAAGGAAATTTGATAACTACGGAAGAAGAAAAGAATTGCAGCACCTTGTGAAAAATACAGGGGATTGTGATTAATTGGATTTTGTAACAGCGTAGTCAAGATGGATCATTCTATGTGTCATTCTATGCTTCTATGATAATGGAAGAGGCAAGGACACAAACCTGCTATTCCCTCCAGATGTGTTTTGCACCAATTAAGCTTCTCATTAAATTCTAACAATTCTGACAGCCCTAAGTACTGATTACAGACTTATAATGACAAAGCTGCTGTTGCAGTCTCTCTCTTATCCTTAAATCCTGTATAATGTTATGTTTTACAGGCAGTCATGTGCAGAGGGTTGTTTGTATTCAGATAGATACCTATGTTATTAGCTTTAGAATTGTACTGATTTTAATGAACCTACTTCTGTATGGACTTGAATAACCATATGACATGAAAGTGTGTAGCTCTACTTCGATTTCAAACACTTTTATTGTTGGCTTATTGTTTAAAGGACCATGTTAATTTTGGAGTAAACCTGGATGTAACAAGTTACTTCGATGGGGAGAAGGAAACACATACTCCTACTGGCAGGGCATTACCTGTAGTGGTATGGGACTTCTACAAGGTAAGGGAAATGTTTGTGTTCTTGGAGATGAGCTAACAAGGCTGAAAGAAGAGATTATTTCAAACCATGAGTTTAAATGTATTTGTCAGCTGTTCTTTGTTTTAAGTGTGAGAGAGGTTGAGCAAGAGAAATGTGGTAGTGCTACCAAATTAAAGAGCACCAGTGTGAAGCTTTTCATTGAAAATTACTCCATGAAAAGGATTGGGATCAGTTAGGTATTATATCCTTCAATTCTGCAAAATGTTCAGTTCTCAACTCAGCTGGATCTAAAAAGGTAACCATTGTTGGCTACAATTAAAGATGTTCTTACACACGCTTCCAGGAAGAGGCTTGTGCCACAGTGTGTGTTCAGTACTCTGTTAGCTTTGTGGCTAAATAGTGCGCCTGTTGGTAAGTTACTGACATTGTGTACTTAGGTATGCATTAGGTAAAATATCGATAATTTTCAATGTAAGGGCTCTTGTAATACAGTGGTAGTGTCCCTACCTCTAGTCCAGTCAAGCCCAAGTTAAAGTCTCACCTGCTTTAATAACATCTCTGAACAGGTTGTTGAGAAAATATCTGAATCATCAGTACTTGAGCTCCTTGTATTGCAATGTCATGTCCCTACTTCTGAACCAGTAGGCCCGGATTAAAGTCCCATCTGCTCTAGAGGTGTGTTATAATATCTCGAACAGGTTGATTAGTAAATATCTGAATCTTCAGTATTCTGCTATATTGTGCACTTCCCAATCACTAATCTCAGCGGTACATACAGCTTTCAATGTTGCAAAACTAAGGGTTGAATTTTATCACCCCCAGAGGACAGGACGAAAGGTGAATCAGTTGGGAAAATGTGTCAAGGTTGGATAAATAAAATTCTTGAGTTTGAGAAAAAAAATTCCAATTCTGCAACCATTTTTGAATGGTGAGACAAGAATCTTCCTGGTGAGACAAGAACCTTCCTAGTGAGCAGTGAGCGGATTGTTTGCATCCATTTAAATGTCATAACTAACTAATATTACTTCATTTATACAAGAACAGAAATTTCTCAGCAAAACGCTCAGCAAGTCTGGCAGCATCTTAGAGAGAAAGTAGAGTCAACGTTTTGGGTACTGTGACCTTTCTGAACTTATGGAGGCTAAGAAAAGGTCGATATTTATAAGTTTTTGTTTCTGATTTCCAGCAGCCACAGTTCTTTTGATGTTGAGAAACTTGATGGAGTTCAGAAAAGATTTACAAGACTTTTGCAGGGTTTGAGCTGTAGGGAGAGGCTGAATAGGCTGGAACTATTTTCCCTAGATATTTGGAGGCTGAGGGTGATGTTACAGAGGTTTATAAAATCATAAGGAACATGGATCGGGTGAAGAGTCAAGGTCTTTTTCCAAGGGTAGGGGAATCCAAAATAGTTTCCCATTCTCTCATGAGCCAGAGGGTGATTTAAATGGCAGTAATTCTTGACGTGCAAGTCCTTGTGGGTATCTGGCGGCTCCATCCACCACTTGGTCTTCCAGGCCTCCATCTTAAGACAGCAGTCTCCTGGACTTGAGGGTATGCTCCATAGGTAGCAACAGTCTGAGTATCTTGTCCACAGAGGTTGGCATCACATATGCACTAATCTTGTAACTTTCTCGTGAAAGTTACATCTGCAACTCAGCTAGAATGCAGTCCCCCACTTCGATACTGCTTTTTGAACTGCACAAAAGACTTTCTTCGAAATGCTGCTGTCAGGCCACTTTGTGCACAGGCACAGGCACCCATCTCATTGATTTGCCTCGGGGCTTCTTGCTTGCTTTGTTAGCATTAATTCACCTTGTATCTGCTAGGATGTTCACTTCATCTCTGCCATGCCTTGTCTTACCTTTTTGCACTTTGCCACCTCATTCAGAGCGTATAGGCTCACAGTGCTTCTGTCTTGCTTTGCCATTTAGTGCAGACACACAGCCAGGCTAATGTAGTCGTTAGCAGTAATCAGTCAAGGTAGCATGTTGCACCATGTAGCGCTGTGCTACATGAATATGATATTTATGCATGTGTCAGTAGCTTACACAGCAAACACACTGAGTGGAAACCAATTTGTCAGCATGCCAGTTGACATGTGTAGAACCTCAGTGGCTGCACAGCTTAGAGGGAACATGGCTTCCAATGCTTGGATCAGTGTGGGGAATCCTTGCAATACATTCCAGAGAGTGTGTCACACAAACCATGAAAAAGCTGGGTGAGTGGCAGTGGTATATTGAGGAGGAAGATGAGGACATTGAGTATGAGGAACATCACCTTCAGATGATAGAGTAGTGCAGCATCAAGCACAACAAGCTAGATTGATTTAATTAACACCCAGTTCCAATTCACGGGAGCTGCGTACAGTGATCATTCATTAAATGTAGATTTGACAACTGTGACTTGTATTTGCAATTGACTAACCTCCAAGAAGCTGTGAAGGGCAGATCCTGGTTGACCGTGCTTCACCCGGTGCATAACTGGGCTTTTTATAGAGTGCAGCACCAGGAATCCTGAGAGGACCCGGTAGTGGCAAGTACTTCTGCCATTGGTGAGTGCACAGTAGCACAAGCAGGATGCCATAGAGGCATGATGAGGCAAATCACCAGAGAATTGTAAGAGAATTCACCAGAGCTCTCTGAGAAAACCCAGCAAGAAATTCCCTAAAATTGGATTTGATTTGATTTGTTGTTATCATGTGTACTGAGGTACAGTGAAAAGTGTTGTCTTACATGCTTTAAAGGCAGGTCATACTATAAAGTGCAGGATGCAATGTTACAGCTGCCCAGAAGGTGCAGGGAGAGAAATCAACATTAACATTAAAGAGATCCATTCAAAAGTCTGATAACAGTGGGGAAGAAGCTTGAATCTGTTTGTACGTGTATGCCAACTTTTATCTTCTACATGATAGAAGAAGGTGGAAAAGAGTGTAACCAGGGTGGGAGGGGTCTTTGATTTTGTTGGTTGCTTACCCGAGGCAGTGGGAAGTATTGATGGGAGACTGATTTGTACGATGGTCTGGGCTGTGTTCACAACTCTCTGTAGTTTTTCTCTTTTAAGAAGAGCGATTGCCATACCACACTGATGCATAGAGGTAGGATGATTTCTGTGGTGCATCTGTAAAGATGTGTAAGAGTCTTTATGAACATGCCGAATTTCCTTAGCCTCTTGAGGAAGTAGAGGCTTTGCTGTGCTTTCTTGAACGTAGTATCCTAGGGTAGATTGTTAGTGATTGTCACTCCAAAAAACTTGATGCTCTTGACCTCAGTCCCATTGATGCAGACAGGTGCACAAACGCCACTCCACTTCCAGAAGTCAGTGATCAGTTCCTTTGTTTTGCTGATGTTGATGGAGGGATTATTGCCTTTCCACCATACTGCTAAGTACTTGCTGTGCTCCGTCTCGTCATTGTTTGAGATTCAACAAATAACAGTAGTGTCATCAACAAACTTTTAAATGGAGTTGGTGAGGAATTTGGCCATACAGTCATGTCTGTATAAGAAGTGTAGGGGGCTGCGTATGCACCCTTGTGGGGCGCTTGAGGATTATTGTGCAGGAGGTATTGTTGCATCTCTTTACTGATTGACGTCTGTTAGTCAGGAAATCGAGAATCCAGTTGCATAGGGACAGTGAGAACTTAAATTGACACTTAGACAATTTATTTTATAAAAATTCAACCCAAGGTAAAATCTCAATTTTTGAAAAGTTCATTCACAGGGTGTGAGCTTTGCTTGCTGAGTCATCATTTATTGCCCATCTCTAGTTTGCCGTTGTGAAGGTGATGATGAGCTGCCTTCTTGAGCCACTGCAGTTCATGTATTGCAGGTTGACCCACAGTGCTGTTAGGGAGGATGTTCCGGGATTTTGAGCCAGTAACATCAAAGGAACAGCAATACTTTCCAAGTCCAAATGATTAATGTTTGTGGGTGTGATGCCCATCAGGCACACTTTTTTTTTGTCCTATAAGACATAGAGGCAGAAATTAGGCCATTCAGCCCATTGAGTTTGCTCTACCATTCAATCATGGCTGATAAGTTTCTGAACCCTATTCTCCCACTTTCTCCCCGTAACCTTTGATCCCGTTGAAAATCAAGAACCTATCTATCTAAGTTTTAAATATACTCAATGACCTGGCCTCCACAATATTCTGTGGCAGTTAATTCCATAGATTCACCACTATCTGGCTGAAGAGGTTTCTCCTTATCTCTATTACAAAGTGTCTTCACTTTACTCTAATGTTGTGCTCTCGGGTTCTAGTCTACCCTAGCAACGGAAACATCTTCCCAATATCCACTCAGTCCAGGCCATTCAGTATTCTGTAAGTTTTAATTACATACACCCTCTTCTCCCTAAACTTCATTAAGTATAGTCCCAGAATCCTCAAACATTCCTTCATATGTTAAGTTTTTCATTCCTGGGACCATTCTCATGAGCTTCCTCTGAACTGCCCCAGGGCCAGTACATCTTTCCTGGTATATGGGGCCCAAAACTGTGCACAATACTCCAAATGTGATCTGACCATAGTCATATAAAGCCTGAGAATTACATCCCAGCTTTTACATTCAGGTCCTCTTGAAATAAATGCCAACATTGCATTTGCTTTCCTAACTACTCACTCAACCTGCAAGTTTACTTTGAGAGAATCATGGACTAGAACTCGCAAGTCTGTTTGCACTTAAGACTTCTGAATTTTCTCCGCATTTAGAAAATAGTCCACTCTTCTATTCTTACCAAAATGCATGACCTCACACTATCCCACATGGTACTCCATCTGCCACTTCTTTGCCCATTCTCCTAACCTGTCCAGACCATTCTGCAGTCTCCCCACCTCCTCAATACTACCTGTCCATCTACCTATCTTGATGTCACCTGCAAACGTAGCCAGAAAGCCCTCAGTTCCTTCATTTAGATCATTAATGTGAAAAGTTGTGGTCCTGACATTGACCCTTGTGGAACACCACTTGTCACCAGCCGCCATTCTGAGAAAGTTAAAAATAACACAACACTGTTATCGTCCAACAGGTTTATTTGGAAATACAAGCTTTCAGAGCACTTCTCCTTCGTCAGGTAGCTAGTGGGGCAGGATCTTAGGACACAGAATTTATGGCAAAAGATCATAATGTCATACAACTGATGTGACATATTGAACATACCTAGATTGCTGTTAAGTCTTTTATCACATGGAATGGGTTGCAGGTTTCAATTCATTAATATGTAAATCCCAGAACTACTTTCAAGACACATTCCTGAAATAACTTAATGTTTAATATAAAAAAAAATGACAGCTCAGAGAGTGTATTAAAGGTGTAGGGTTAGAGTCTGTCTGTATCCCAACCTTGAGTCAGACCAGTTCTATTTCCAAAGTAGGAATTTATACAGTGTAACATGGACTGACTGCCTATAGATTGTGTGCATTTTGAACAAAATAGAATGTATTTGCAAATACAAATCTGCAAATGCAAATTCTCCCAATAGACTTATGTGTATGTCTGTATGTGAGGGACAGAGAGAGTGAAATACTCTTTTATTCCCACTCTCTGCATTCTGACAGACAGCCAATCTTCTATCCATGTTAGCACCTTGTGTCTTACATCATGAGCCCTTATCTTACTCTGCAGCTTCCTTTGCGGCACCTTGTCAAAGGCCTGCTTGAAGTCCAGGTAGATAACATCCATTTGTTTTCTTTGGTCTACTTGCTTATTACATCAGATGATGTTAAGCTTTTTGAGTGTTGTTGAAGCTGCACTCGTCCAATTACGTGGGGAGTATGCCATCATACCCCTGAGTTGTGCCTTGTAGATGGTGGTCAGGCTTTAGGAAGTCAGGGGGTGAGTGTCTTATGGCCAGAATCCAAACTTCTGAACTTCTCTGTAACCACAGTACTTGTGTGGCTAATTTCAGTTGAGTTTCTGGTCAATCATACATCTCAGGATGTTGATAGTGAGGTAATTCAGTAATGGTGGTGTCATTGAATGTCAAGGAGCAAGGCTGAGATTGTCCCTTGTTGAAGATTGCCATTGCCTTGCACTTGTGTAACGTGTATGTTACTTGTCAGCCCAAATTTGAATATTGTCAAGTCTTGTGGCATCAAGGCATGGACCACTTCAGTATCTGAGGAGTCATGAAAGCTGCTAAACATTGTGCAATCATCAGTGAACATCGCCACTTTTGACCTTATGATAGAGAGAAGGCTATTGATAAAGCAGTTGAAGATGTTTGGGTCAAGGACTACACTCTGAAGAACTCCTGCTGTGATGTCCTGGGCTTGAGATGACTGACCTCTAACAACCACAACCTTCAATAAGTGTTATTGTTCCCTTACTGCCCAAAAATGCAAGCTATGGATGTAATGTAGTTATTTTTGTCGATTTTATGAAGATTCAACTTGTCAGCTTTGGAACCTGGCCATTTCATTTTTGCCATTACTTCGAAAAGAGTTGTGTCATGTCCAGTACAGATCAGACAACAACTCACCAGAACGAAGGACCCGATACCCAGCATGAGCAAAACCAATGTAGTGTACAAAATGCTGAAAATGTGTTGCTGGAAAAGCGCAGCAGGTCAGGCAGCATCCAGGGAACAGGAGAATCGACGTTTCGGGCATAAGCCCTTCTTCAGGAAATCTGAATGTAGTGTACAAAATCCCATGCAAGGACTGCTCAAAACACTACATAGGACAAACAGGAAGACAGCTAACGATCTGCATCCATGAACACCAACTAGCCACGAAACGACACGACCAGCTATCCTTAGTAGCCACACACGCAGATGACAAGCATCATGAATTCAACTGGGACAACACTACTATTATAGGACAAGCCAAACAGAGAACAGCCAGGGAATTCCTAGAGGCATGGCACTCATCCACAGATACAATCAATAAGCACATTGACCTGGACCCAATATACCGACCACTGCAGCGGACAGCTGGAACTGACAACCGGAAGCGGCAGATTCAAACCAGTATAAATGCCGGAGGAAACATCACAGAAGCGCTTCACAGGAGGCTCTCAAGCACTGAGGATGTCACCTAGACAGGGGACGAAACGTCTGCAACACAAATTCCCAGCTCGGCGAACAGAACCACAACAACGAGCACCCGAGCTACAAATCTTCTCACAAACTTTGAAGATTAGATAAGAGCTGCTTTAGAGACATTTGCAAATTGTTCACCTGTTACATTAACAGAAGTGCTCTTACTTTATATGCATGTTTGGAACTATATTCAAGCCAATGATAAATCTGGATAATAGTTTTCAAATCAAGTTATTTTTACTGCTGTGTTTCTAGGTGGTATTTATAATCCATTAAACAGTTCTCCTTTAGGTTTGAGTTGAACTGGTTCGGGAATTAACTATTTAATGGAATGTATATTCATTTCTGTTGGCAGAATGGATGTTCTTTGCGGCTGATGAATCCTCAAGCCTTTTCCGGCACTGTTTGGAATGTACTGTCTATTCTTCAGGAGTCTTTTGGGAGCATGGTTGGGGCTAATATGCAAGTATCTCTATTTTTCTTTTTGTATACTGTCAGTATCTATTAGTAAATGGGTGGAAGATTCCAGTACAATTTTGTTAAAAGAGCAACTGCAGGAAGGCAAACCAAAATGTGTATATCTGAATACCTCATCGTCACTGTACTCTAAAAGTAAAATGCTAAGTGTTATGAAAAATTCTAATGTGTAGCAATATTACATCATTTGAAATATGAATAATTTTTATTCAGCATGTTGGATGAATGAATGTGAAATGTTTATGTATTTTTCATTTACTGTTCCATGCCTTGTCCAAATAGAGGGATTTGCAAAAAGGGTTTTTCTGATTTCACCAACTATGATTGAACTCATTATCAAAGAAAATAAAAAATGCTTCACCAATGGGATTTGGGTTCTTGCCTTTTGGCTCTTTCTATCCATCACCACAAACATAACTGAAAATAGCAAGTCAATCCGCACATGTTATCAACATGATGAGCAAGGGGAAAATATTCATCATTTAATGTTCCTCAGTTCAATATTCCTATAATAAAAGATATAATGTTGTTTCTAGAATGGACTTAAGGTAATCAAATTTCACAGTGTTTTAATTTTGCTAAAATGGTAAATTCTTTGAAAACAAATGGATGCCATCAATATTTTCTTAAGTTTACAATTTTTTTTGTGACCACTCTTTTCATCTTTGTATGTTACAACTGAAGTTATTGGTAGCGGCACAAGGTTCACTTTCTCCTGGCAAGTTTACTTGTTTTGTATAGGAATGTTAGTTTAGTTGAATAAACAGATTACTTCTATATTTTGTTTTGTTTAAAAAAAGTCATGATTGCCAAGAATGTTCTCATCCAGTTCCCATTGGTGGAAAATTCTTATCCACTGGAATTTCTAAAACTCAGATTCAGATGTTACATCCATTTGTAATGAATTGATTTTTGAACTGTTATGAAGATCTTTTTATGTTTTTATTTCTTTTCATTGTTCATTTTTTTTCCTTGTTGAAGTTACCTGACTCCTCCTGGGAACCAGGGATTTGCACCACATTACGATGACATTGAAGCATTTGTGATTCAGCTGGAAGGTAAAAAGTGCTGGCGTGTCTATGATCCTAGGTATGTAAAATGTGCTCTGTCCATAGACACTACATTGGCTGCCACTTAGACTGTTTAACCTAAAGACTCACTGTTTAACTAATCATTCTGCATTTTAACAAGCACTTGTTTCACAGCTTTAAAAGGGATGGAAATTTGTAGAAAGGACAGAGCAATTCAGAGTAGTTCCCACTGCTTTGCCAGTTCTAGTATCATTGCTAAAAGGGTGCATCCCTGTGTTACCTTGTTGGAAATGGCATACACCTGCTTTCAAAAAAAAGCTGGAGTAACCAATCCAAACGAGAGCACATTTCCTACCATTTCCTACATTGTGTTCCCATAATTTTGAACTCA
The DNA here is from genome assembly GCF_004010195.1 of Chiloscyllium plagiosum. Lineage (NCBI taxonomy): Eukaryota > Metazoa > Chordata > Chondrichthyes > Orectolobiformes > Hemiscylliidae > Chiloscyllium > Chiloscyllium plagiosum. The sequence goes on along the minus strand of NC_057718.1, from coordinate 17,537,415 downwards.
GTTGAAAAAGTGGAAGAGAAATGCATTTACAAACAATATATGTCTTATGACTCTCTTTATGCTACACACTTCTGTTGGAGTAGATGGATAGTCTTTATAAATGAGTGTTCTGAAGGAAGTCAAGAAATTGAGCCCTATTTCTATCAATGTTCATAATAAAGGTGTATCACATGAAAGCTGTTGTCTCCACATTTGTACCTTGTAAAAACTCCCTTTCTAATGGCACTTATGGATTAACCTACACCAAATGGAGTGCAGCAGTTCAAGAAGGCAGCTCACCACCACCGTCTCAAGGGCAATTAGAGATGGGCAATAAATGCTGGCCCAGCCAGTGAGTAGAGTAAACCTGTGACTCGGAATAACTGTCCTTTTTTATGGGAAGCTCCTGGCCTCCAAGCTTATTGTATGTTAATTGTCTTATAAATGAAAAAAAGAAGCTGCTGTTAACATTGTTCCTCAGACTAATGTTGCTACGCTTACTGTAATGCATTGATATTACTTAGCTTCTTTTTCTCCTGTCCAAGAGATGTATATTACTGTGCATTTTCATGTGTTCACAGATCAAATGAAGAGGTTCTTCCAGGTATTCCAAGCCGTGAGTGCTTGAGCTGTATTTGGTTCTGTTTAAAATTTTTAACATGATATTGAGGCATTTACACTAACAACTGCCTTCATTTCTTAATATGATTATTCTCTGCCATTTGTCCTAGGTAACTTTACTCAGCAGGAAATGGGCAGTCCTATTATGGATACTGTACTTGAAGCTGGGGATATGTTGTACTTTCCAAGAGGCTTTATCCATCAAGCAAACTGCTTGCCTGAAGTGTACTCCCTCCACATCACCCTGTCAACTTACCAGAAGAACACTTGGGGAGATCTGCTACATAAAGTAAGTGACATTCAAGAGTCCTGCAGGGAAGAGTTTTATTATTTTGTGACAAACCATTTTAATAATTGTTTTGATTTCTGCATAATTCTGTTTAAATATTCTCCATAGTTGATCATTCTCACAAGAAGGCTTACTTTCTGCTCTTCGGCTGCGTACCTTAAACCATCGTATAGTATGCTACGCAGGCTCACACATCAGGATACTTCCGGTTCGGTTCTTCATGTGTGCTGAGTTAATTGGAGTCTGATCACCAAATTAAAAGCGCTTATAAAGTTTGATGCCTTCAAAGAGGAGTTCTTGTGGTGGGGTGTAATGTCCTTGTCTCTAGGCCAGGCAATCTGGGTTTGAGTCCCACCTGACTTGGAGTTGCATCATAACATTTACAAGGAGAAAGTGAGGTCTGCAGATGCTGGAGATCAAAGTTGAAACTTTAATGCTGGAACAGCACAGCAGGTCAGACAGCATCCAGGGAACAGGAGAATTTGAAGAAGGGCCTGTGCCCGAAACGTCGAATCTCCTGTTCCCTGGATGCTGCCTGACCTGCTGTGCTGTTCCAGCATTAAAGTTTCAACTCATAACATTTACAGACAGGTTGATTAAAAAGCCTCTGTGTGCTCTCAATTGTTGTCTGCTGGCTCTAGTTTTGAATGTGTACATCTGTAAGAAAAGATTTGCTGATATGGTGCTGGATCTTATGAACGCGCGCGCACGCGCACACAGCTTTTTGATGGGGTGGTATGGGGATGTCCAAATGCTTGGTTTGTATCTGTGGTACCTCCAGCTTTGTGCCTCCCCATCTTTTTCTCCTGTCCAAAAGGATCAGGACATAACCAGGTGCAGTTGCTAGCAATCTTCTTGCTTGTGACCGGCTTCTTTAATGGGGAAGGAAAGAGTTGTGGAGAGTAAGCGATCCCCATGGATTCCATGATAGCAAGATGTGCAAAACATACTCCCAAATTTCAAATCTGAATAATGCTGTCATGGCCCGGTAGAATTGCCAGTTTTTCACTGTACGCTTTCGTACAGTACTTTTACTGTACTGTAACTTCCTGTGAGTGCAAGCTGATAACAGTGTGGGGTGTGACCAGCAGTGGTTCTCCTCAACTAATGAGGTTTAACCATTTGAGAAAGAAACAGGAACAATAAAAAAGGTGGGTTTAATTAGAGTGGGTTATTTCAAGTCAAGGTTTTCCTTTAACAATTATTGTGATGTTCTAGAGGTGTTTAGGCTCCTTGATGGACACCACACTTATCTGCAAGAAGTGTAATAGGTGATTAATGTAGAAATTCAGCAGGTGCTTAGAAATATCAGGGAAGTTAAATGGGACATCCTGTATCTGTGAAGAGGTGATGGAACAATGTGAATTGACCAGCATGTTCTCAAACTTCCCAACTCTCTTTTTCTCTTAATCCCCTGAAATTGCTGACCTACTTGCATATTAATAAGTGTGCATTGTTAACCCAGTTACTTATCCAGCAAGCCTTGATGCTGTACGTCCTCAGATAATTACAAGACATGTGGGTTTTGTTGTTTATTATAAATTTTGCGATATGCTACAGCAGCCTCCAGTGGCAATAGTAAGCTATTGCAAGGCTACTTCCCTTTTTCAAAAGTTAAAAATCACACAACACCAGGTTATAGTCCAATAGGTTTAATTGGAAGCACTAGCTTTCGGAGCGCTGCTCCTTTCACAACTACCTGATGAAGGAGCAGTGCTCTGAAAGCTAGTGCTTCCAATTAAACCTGTTGGACTATAACCTGGTGTTGTGTGATTTTTAACTTTGTACACCCCAGTCCAACACCGGCATCTGCAAATCATCCCTTTTTCCAGATTCTTTGGAGGCTTCGTGAATATTTTTGGGAGATCAAATTCCATAAAGCCCATCTTAAGCTATGATTTAGTGAATGTTTAAATCTTGGTTGTTTTTCTATAATTGTTGCAAATATCCTAGGTTAACAGTAATGCTAAAATGTGCCATAGTTTCTTTTCTCATTGTGGTTATTATTATGCTTATAATAAAAATATTTTACCACTTGAGAGTTTAGATTTTTTTAGAATAAAGTAAAACTTATTCTAGTTTCACTTATGTGAAGGTAACAGTTTTTTAATAGGTAACAAAGGCTGGGAAGTACAGACCAGTTGGTCTTATGTCGGTGCTGGACAAATTGTTGGAGAGGATTCTGAGAAGACAGGATTTATGATTCTTTGGAAAAGCATAGCTTAAATTAGAGATAGCATGTCTTTATGAGGGGCAGGTCATGCCTCTCAAGTCTTATTCAATTATTTGAGGATGTGACAAAACATATTGAAGGTAGAGTAGTGGATGTGGTTTATCTGGATTTTAGCAAGGCATTTGATAAAGTTCCCCATGGTAGACTCATTCAGAAAGTAAAGAGGTATGGGATACAGGGAAATTTGGCTGTCTGGATATAGAATTGGCTGGCCCATAAAAGACAAAGTGTGGTGGTAGTTTGAACGTATTCAAACCTTGATCTCAGTGACCAGTGCTGTTTTGCAGGGACCTCTGCTCTTTGTGATTTTTATAAATGACTTGGATGAGGAACTGAAAGAGTGGGCTAGTAAGTTTGCCGATGATATGAAGATCAGTGGAGTTGTGGATAGTGTGGAGGACTGTTGTAGGTTGCAACGGGTTTTTAGATTAGATTAGATTGCATTAGATTAGATTACATTACAGTGTGGAAACAGGCCCTTCGGCCCAATAAGCCACACCAACCCGCCGAAGCGCAACCCACCCATACCCCTACATTTACCCATTACCTAACACTACGGGCAATTTAGCATGGCCAATTCACCTGACCTGCACATCTTTGGATTGTGGGAGGAAACCGGAGCACCCGGAGGAAACCCACGCAGACACGGGGAGAATGTGCAAACTCCACACAGTCAGTCGCCTGAGGCGGGAATTGAACCCGGGTCTCGGGCGCTGTGAGGCAGCAGTGCTAACCACTGTGCCACCGTGCCGCCCACTACAGTTATTGACTGGATACAGAGCTGGGCTGATCAGTGGCAGATGGAGTTCAAGCTGGAAAACTGGGAAGTAATTCACTTTGGAAGGTCAAACCTGAATGCAGTTTACAGGGTTAAAGACAGGATTCTTGGCAGTGTGGAGAAATAGAGGGATCTTGGGGTCCACATCGATAGATCCCTCAAAGTTACCACCCAAGTTGATAGGGTTGTTAAGAATGCACATGGTGTGTTGGCTTTCATTAGTGGGGGATTGAGTTTAAGAACCGTGAGGTTATGCTGCAGCTCTATCGAGCCCTGGTTGGACCACTCATGGAGTATTGTGTTCAGTTCTGGTTGCCTCTTTAAAGGAAAGATGTGGAAGTTTTAGAAAGGAGATTTACCAAGATGCTACCTGGACTGGAGGGCATGTCTTATGAAGAAAGGTTGAGGGAGTTAGGGCTTTTCTCATTGGAGTGAAGAAGGATGAGAGGAGACTTGGTAGAGGTGTACAAGATGATGAGAGACAGAGTGGATCGCCAAACACTTCTTCCGAGGGCAGTAATAGCTATCTCGAGGGGGCGTAATTTTAAGGTGATTGAAGGAAGGTTTATGGGAGATGTCAGAGGTAGGTTTTTTTACACAGAGAGTGGTGGGTGCGTGGAATGCACTGCCAGCAGTGGTAGTAGAGTCAGATACATTAGGGACATTTAAGTGACTCTTGGACAGGCACATGGATGATGTAAAATGTAGGGTATGTAGGTTAGTCTGATCTTAGAGTAGGATAAAAGGGTACAACATCAAGGGACAAAGGACCTGTACTGTGCTGTGCTGTACTGTTCCATGTTCTAAACTCACCTAAACAATAATTTCTCGGAAAACATGTGCTTCACTTAAATTCCCAGCAGGATCCTTGTGATGTAGATTGATGGAAAGTTTATACTGCTGACTCTGCACCATGCAGGGAAACCAGGTTAGTCGCCATAATTGAGTTTGACTTCAGCTTAGAAGACTTTGAGGTTTGGTTCCAGAGATCAGTTCCTTCCCAGCAGAGTATCAGGTTTGAAGTTCAGGAGAATATTCACCCCAGCTGAAGAGTTTTAATTTATGAATCCATGTGTCATAACTGAAAAGAGGTTTAGGCCATCAGGACTGAAGTAAGTGATAAAACTATCTCAACACTGCAAGAAGACTAGGAAGAGTCAATTAAGAAAGAAGTTGGAGTTGAGATAGGAGTGATATTTTTCTGGAACTGTATATGTAAAGATGTGGGTGGCACGGTGGCACAGTGGTTAGCACTGTTGCCTCGCAGCGCCAGAGACCCGGGTTCAATTCCCGCCTCAGGCGACTGACTGTGTGGAGTTTGCACGTTCTCCCCGTGTCTGCGTGGGTTTCCTCCGGGTGCTCCGGTTTCCTCCCACAGTCACAAAGATGTGCAGGGTCAGCTAAATTGGCCATACTAAATTGCCCATAGTGTTAGGTAATGGGTAAATGTAGGGGTATGGGTGGGTTCGCTTCGGCGGGTCGGTGTGGACTTGTTGGGCTGAAGGGCCTGTTTCCACACTGCAATGTAATCTAATCTAAAAAAAATGTTACTGGGATACAGATTGGGGCATTTTTCCGTTTATGTTGAGACTTTCTAAACTGTCTTAGAGGTTTATTTTGTAATAAAGCTTGTATTCTTTTGTGAAAGAACATTGGCAACCCAATGTAAACATGTTCAGTGATCACCCAACTGTAAAATAAAATTAAAATCATGATCTATCAAGCCAAATTTCATTCTTGGGTCTGACCATTTATGTATTGCCATCAGCTGTGATCATTACATCATCTATTCATCAGAACAAGTGTTATCTTGAAAGCAGAGCATATTTGACCTTGATCTTGTTAGATTTCCTGTTAACAGGAAGATTATCTCCAGATGTAATTAACCTATCCAAATACAATGAATGTATGTTATTCATTTTATCCACAATGATAAATAACTCTTTCTTTTGAAGAAATTTGTAAATGTGACCAAGTGGGCTGGTATTGAATGGCACGTTTTCCACCATATCTTAATCTTTTACTTTAAAGTACAATATGCTAAACATATTTATCATATTTTTTTGCAGCTTTTTCCTGGTGCCTTGGACCTGGCTTTAGAAGATGATGTAGAATTCCGTGAGGGTTTGCCTCTTGATTACCTGGATTATATGGGAGTTCAGAACTCTGAAAGGGTAACTATCCGCTTTTGCAATTCTGTGTTTAATGTCTTATCTTCCTTTGGTTTTATAATAGAATTAATGTTATCAGTAAAGCTTACAAGCCAGCACATATTGTCTTTTGACTAATGTAACTTCTCAGACATGGAGGAGGATTTGTGTTTCTCTTTTCCTTATATAATTTTCTTCAGATGTGAACCTGACACTGGCATTACTTATTGGTAGTCTTGAGTTGCTCTTGAGATTGAAGAGAAGAATGTAAGAAATCGGGTTAGGGATAAGAGAATAACTAGCGAAACAGTAAGATCCATTAGGGATCAAAGTGACAATTTGTCTATGGAGCTGGAAGACACAACCAAGGTTTTAAATGAGCACTTTGCATCTGTATTCACTGCAGAGAAGGACTGTGGGTGTGAAAATCAAGGATGGGTCTGTGATGTGCTTGGACAAATTAATATTGAGAGAGAAGTGGTATGAGTGGTTTTTAGCAGGTTTGAAAGTAGATGAATAGCCAACCATAGATGAGAGGTTTCTCAGGCTGCTGTGAGAGGCAAGGAATAAGATTGCAGGAGCTGTGACGTTAATTTTCAAATCCTGTCCAGCCACATAGTACTATGTTAGCCAATCTCCAGTCCTATTATTTGAGAAGGGTGGGAGGGGTAGACGAGGAAACTACATGCCAGTGAATCTAACATTTGTGATCACTATCGGAAAATATTTGAGGGCAGAATTAATCTTCCCTTGGAGAGACGATTAGTCAAGGATAATTTGCATAGCTTCGTAAAGGAGAGATCCTGTCTAACGAATTTGATTGAAAGTTTTGAGGAGATAACCACTCAGAGGTGAGGGTAGTGCAGTTGATGTAGTGTGTTTGGACTTCAGTAAGGCTTTTGACAAGGGTGGCTCAGTGGTTAGCACTGCTGCCTCACAGCATCAGGGACCCGATTTCAATTCCACCCTTGAACAACTGTGTATGGAGTTTGCACATTCTCCCCATTTCTGAGAGTTTTTTCTGGGTGCTCCTGTTTCTTTCCACAGTCCAAAGATGTGCAGGTTAGGTAGTTTGACCATGTAAAATTGCCCATAGTGTCCACGGATGTGCAGGCTAGGCAAATTAGCCAGGGGAATTGCAGGATTACAGGGATAGGATAGGGTGGCAAGTCTGGGTGGAATGATCTTTGGAGGGTCGGTGAGGACTAAATGGGCCAAATGGCCTGCTTCTGCACAGTGGCTTAGTGGTAGGAAGCATAGAGTGGTAGTCAAAGGGTCTTTTCAGTTTCTTGCTGGTTGCTGTGTACATTAATGATCAAGTCATGAATGTAGAAAGTTTGATCAGTACGTTTGCAGGTGACACGAAAACTGGTGCTGTGGTAAATAGTGAGGAGAGAGCCTTAGGCTACAGGATGATATAAATGGACTGGTCAGATGGGCTGAACAGTGGTAAGTGGAATTTGATCATGAAAAGTGAGGTACAGGAGTACAAGTTGAATGATGGGACCCTAGGATGTGCAGAGGATCAGAGGGACCTTGGTGTGCAGATCCATTGATCCTTGAAGGCGGAAGGACAGCTGGGTAGGGTGGGGGTGAGAAGACTTTTGGAATACTTAACTTTGGTCAAGGCATTGCAAACAAGAGCAAGGAGGTTATTAATGAGCTCTATACAATGTTTATTACGCCACAGTTGGAGTACTGTGTGCAATTCTAGTTGCCACACAGTGGGAACGATCTGATCCCACTAGAGAGGGTGCAGAGGAGATTTGTCAGGGTGTTGCCTGGGTTGGAGTGATTTAGCAATGAAGAGAGACTAGGTAGGCTGAAGTTGCTTTCTTTAGAGCAGAGAAGGGGAGGGGTGGATTTGATTGAGATGTATAAAGTTCTGAAGGACATAGGTTTCTCCCTGTCTAACCAGTCTTTCTCCTTAGTAGAGAGGTCAATAATCAAGGGCACAGTTTTACAGTAAGGAGCAGGAGTCTGAGGGGCAATTTGAGGAAAAGATCTTTCACTCAGAGGGTTGTGTCTATCTGAAACTTGCTGCCTAAAAAGGTTATAGAGGCTGGTAATCTCAACAAACTTAAGAACAATTTAGATGAAGACTTGAAACACCATGATTTGCATGGTGAAAAATGTGATTCAAATAGGTAGATGTTTGATGTCTGGAACAAATATAATGGCAAAGGACCCATTTCCATGTTATAAAATTCAATGATAGATGAGGAAAATCTCTTTCCATTAGCTGGTTAATAAATGATTAGGAGAAACCCAATTTTTCCACAGATTTAAGAATTTTGAGCAAATGTTTCGGGGGGAATGCGAGGAAGAACATTTTTGTACTGTTTGTAGTAATGAGCTGAAGCTAAATGCCCACAAGGCCAGTGGATGTAGAAACAATCAATTTTGAAAGGAAATTGGATAAGCAATCGCAGGACTTTGTTTCTTTTTAATTCACGGAATGTGGGAGTTGCTGGCTAGACCAGCATTTACTGACCATCCTTAATTGCCCTTGAAAAGGTAATGATGAACTGCTTTCTTCAATAACTGCTGTCCTTGTGGTGTGGCTACACTTGCAGTGCTGTTCAGGACTTCATTCCAGGACTTTGACCCAGCAGTGAGTTCTGAGGGTCTGTGGCTTGGAAGGAACTGGCAGGTGGTGGGATTCCCATGTACAGTATCTGCTGCCCTTGTCCCTCTAGCTCGTAGTTATGTGTTTGGAAAATGCTGTCTAAAGAACTTTGATGAGTTATTGCAGTGTATTTTGTAACTAGTACACACTGCTGCCGTTGTGCATTGATGACCGAGAGAGTGAATGTGGAAGATGTTAGATCAAGTGCCAATCAAAGAGGCTGTTTTATCCTGGACATTGTCAAGCTTGTGTGTTGTAGGAGCTGCGCTCCAGCTGGTTAAATGCTGCCTTGATGTCAAGAGCAGTTATCTTCACTTCCCCTTTTGAGTTTGGATCTTTTGCCCCAGTTTGTATTAAGGCTGCAATGGGTTCAGGTGCTGAGTGGTGCTGGTGGAATTCAGATTGAATGTCACTGAGCTGATCTTGTTTTTTAAATGTTGCTTGATTGTCATACACTTTCCATCACTTTGATGATTAAAAGTAGATAGCTGGGCTGATTGTTGGATTTGTCCTGCTTTTTTGTTTGGTCAAGACATCCCAAGGCAAATTTCTACCTTGCTACTTAGTTGTAACTGTATTGAACAGCTTGGCTGGCAGTACATCTAGCTCTGGAGCACAAGTCTTCAGTCAATTTGCTGGAATGTTTTTGGGGCCTTTCTAGTATCCAATGCTTTCAGCTATTTCCTGATATCATATGGAGTGGATCAAATTGGCTGAAGACTTTCATCTGTCATGCTGGGGACCTCTGGAGGAGATAAAGATGCATTATTCATCTGACACTTCTGGATGAAGATGTACTGGATTCACACTTTAGTGAGAATGCAATATTTGTCAAGCTGCCTTCACTGTCTTCTCCAGTGAGTTCCTGGCAAGACTGTAGAGCTTGGATCTGGTTGATTGTAGAATCACTTAGTTGTATTACATGCTGCTTGTGATCCTTGGCATGGAATTAATCTGGTGTTGTAACTTCACCAGTTTGATACCTTATTATTTATGCCTAGTGCTACTCCTGGCATGGCCACACGTATATTCAGTGACCCAGGGTTGATTCCCTGGCTTGGTGGTAACAGAGTGAGGGTTATGTCTGGCCATGAGCTTGCAGGTTGTGGTTAAATATAATTCTGCTGCTACTGATGGCCCACAGTTTCTCATAGATGCCCCAGTCTTGAGTTGCTAGATCAGCAGCTTCATTGCTAGATTTGTTTAAGATCTCTCCCATTCAACATGGTGGTAGTGCCACACATGACAATGGAGGTATACTCAATCTTTTTACAAAGTTTTTAACCTTTTTTCTGGTAGACAAATTTAAAAAATTTTTTTTGCTTCTAATGGCAGGCTCTGGTTTCATTAAATTTTGACAGGGCCAAAGCACTTTTTTTGTTACCTGTTGTGGCCCCGTGATGGTGCAGTTTCATGAGTCTTAACCAGCTGAGCCTTTTATCATAATTAGATTAGATTCCCGACAGTGAGGAAACAGGCCCTTTAGCCCAACCAGTCCACACTGACCCGCCGAAGAGTAATCCACCCAAACCCATTTCCCTCTGACTAATGCACCTAACACTATGGGCAATTTAGCATGGCCAATCCACCTGACCTGCACATCTTTGGACTGTGGAAGGAAGCCGGAGCACCTGGAGGAAACCCAAGCAGACACAGGGAGAATGTGCAAACTCCACACAGTCAGTCACCCGAGGCTGGAATTGAACCTGGGTCCCGGGCCCTGTGAGGCAGCAGTGCTCACCACTTAGCCACTGTGCATTTTACATGCCCTTATTATATGCTGATTTATAACCTTTCCCACAGCGCAGCTATTATTTGGGGGCCTATACACTACTCCTACCAATTTCTTCTTTCTTTTGCTCATTTCTTACCTCAACCAAAATTGATGCTACATCAGCCAAGCCTAGATCATCTCTCAACTGTCCTCATTTCATCTCTTATTAACAATGCTACCCCGCCACTTGTTTCTTCCCTCCTGTCTTTCTGAAAGGTCAACTATCCCTGAATATTATGTTCCCTGTACTCTGTGCAATCATGCCTCTGTAACAGCCTTGAGATCACATCCATTTACCCCAATTTGTACCGTCGGTTTGTCTCCCCTATTCCGAATGTTTCGTGCACTGAGACACAAAGCCTTTAAACTGACATTTTTGACAGTTTTAATCATCCTGACTTTTCTCTGTACTGTGGAAATCTCACCCTTGTCGATTGACTTTGGATTTTACTGTTCTCTCGTCCATTACTCTTTGTTTCTCTTTCCTTTGTCACCCTGCTTAGGTTCCCATTCCCTAGCATTTAGTTCAAACCCACCCAACCTCAGTTGCATGGACCTGCCCTATGACATCCATCCTGGTCCTGCCTAGGTTAAGCTGCCTTTCTTGTACTGGTCCCACCTCCCCCAGAGTCAGTCCCAGGAATCTGAAAACTTTTCCATGCACCATCTTTCTAGTCCTACTATTTCTATACCTAGCACATGGCATTCATAGTAATCCCAAAATCACTATCTTTGAGGTCCTTTTCAACTTACTGCCTAACTCCTATCTTCAGCTTTTAGGGCCTCATCCCTTTTTTCAAACCAGTGTTGTTTGCATCAATGTATACCACAGCCACTGGAATAACCCCCTCCTTCTAGAATGTTCTGTTAGGTGATCTGAGGCATCCTTGACCTTAGCATCAGGAAGGCAGCATACCATCCTGGAACCTTGTTTGTGGCCACAGAAACCCTTACAACTGAATCCCCGAAGACTAGTGCATTCTCACACTTTCTCCTCCTGTCCCGTGCAGTGGAGCCAGTGTCTCAACTGTATCCAAAGTGGTCTATCTTTTTCTCAGGGGAATAGCCTGCACTGCCTGCCTGGTCCACTTGCATTGTTGGGTGGTCACCCATTCCCTTCCTATCTGTGGAGTCTTAACCTGAGGAGTGACCAGCCCACCATACTCAGCTTCATGATTCTCCACAGTGTCCCTAAAAACTGCTCCAACTCCAAAACCCAGGTTTCCAGGAGTTGCAGCTGGAGACACTTCCTGCGGACGGTTTTCCAGCTAAGCTCAAGTGTAAGCTCCGAGTTCCGAGTCATCAGAGAATTTCGAGATCATCACTGGATCGTGATTGGACATTGGAGGATGATCAGTTGGTGAACCTTCTCACAATGGTTTCGGCCTAACACCAATTCAGGATAAAGCCAACCAAAAGCTATAACCTTAGCAAGCACCTGCACCCAGGCCAGGTGGTGTCCAGAACACGGACAGGGTGACTGTGAAGAAGATGGAAGAAGGCACGCGGTTGTTTGGACCTTTTCCCAGAAGAGGCTGATGTATCATTGTTGAACAGCTGCCTATACATGCTCCAGGCACACAGAGACAAACAGTACCTGTGCCTGAAGGACCATCAACTCGTTAAAGGACACACTTCAGGCTGCCCGAAACCTGTTGGTCCTCCAGAGCAAAGAGGTGACCGCGATCCAGTGTTGAAGACTGACACATTCCAAGGTCCAAGACTATGTGCTGAGGGATGCACTAAAGTTTGTGACAGCTGCTGCCAAGGTGCAGTGGGGGAAAGACCACCGTCTAAGGTCTTTTGGCCAAAGTACAATGGGGGTCTGTTCAGTTATTGGACCTTCCCAGTGTCTCAAATATATGTAAGTAGTATTTTGCATAAGTAAGAAATGCCTTGGGTTTGTTTGTTCAAACTCCAATGTTTATTTATTCTCCATATGCAAAGGCTGTTCAAAACCAAACTGCTTTCATGACTGTGTATGTATACAAAGATTTTTTATGAATAAAGTACATTTTTGAAGTGTGTATTCATTGGTGCTGGGTGGGACTGTTTAAACAGAGCCTTTTAAATTATGAAAGGAGTAGAGATGAACTTGTGAAAGGCTACTTCCATAGTTCAGAACAAGGGCAATAACGTTAATACAAAGTCGAGATAAGGAAGAGCTGGGTCCATAAATCTCTCCCCTGCCTTTGTTATCTCCTCCAATCCTCCCTGCTTTTTCCCATAGGGGTGTGGGGGGCCGGGGGGGGTATTCTGCAGGTCAGGAAGAAAACTAAACAGCAGTGGATCAGCTATTGATTGCAATAGCAAGAAAAACTAGAAGAGGAGTGAGCAGCCTCCGTGCTCTCCTTATTTTTGCAGCCCTCCTCCCCCCCCATATTAACCATCCCTTATAGTTATCGCTGTGTTCCCCCATCTTCTAGTTCTGACTAGCTTCATGTGGTCCTGTTCGTCCACTTTACCATCATGTATAGAACCTTCCAGTCTCTTGTCCTACCCCTCCAACTGCCTCTTTCTTTCTTTGCTCCTCTTTCTTTGCTACCTAATTTCTCGCCTTCAAAAGCCCCCTTAAGACCCTCCTTGTCAACTACATGTTGAGCCATTTCCCCCCAGCTGTCTCTCCTAATTCTGATTGGCTCTGACATTCTGCAACTTTTGAGGGATTGCTCTCAAAAAGTAGCTTTTGGGAGAATGGTGAGTGTGGACCTTGAGAGGGCAGTATTTAGAAAAACACTATACGATGCAGGAAAAAAAGCAGGGAAATGGGATTTCAACTAACTCTAACTGTGTTGCGTGGTTTCTGTAAAGCCAACTCAACAAATCTACAGAAATAATCGGCAGATGACAATGAAAATTTAACAAATACACCTTGTGCTTCAGATCACACAGAATTCTGTAATTTTACAGAGACTCTCAAATAGAAGATAGGTATAAATGACAAGAATGAGTTAGAAAGAGAGGGGGGGAGAGATCTGGCCTTGAGTAGGTGGAGACCAAAGGCAGATCTCAGTCTAAATATCTCTGTAAGATGACCAATTCTCTATCTATCCACACCCACTAAGCTATCAGTTACATTTGTGGCTACTGTTGAACATAAAAGACAATGCCAAATTTACAAATTCCAATCTGAAGTGCCTTTTTGACATTCACTGTGCACTTATTTTGCATATATTCTTTTATAGAGGTGTTGCTTTTGCATTGGTCATGTGTGTTTTACTGATGTAGGTCTGTGTTTCAAATACTGCAACTGCAAACACTTGCTGCATCTGAATTTTCTTTTTCAGGAAGATGATCCACGGAGGGAATCATTTAATAAAAAGGTTTATAATTTAATGAGAAAGTTACTCAAATATGCACCAATTGATGCAGCTGTTGATCAGAAAGCCAAAGATTTTATTCATGACTGCTTACCCCCTGTACTTACAAAAGGTATTTTGTTTACTTTATTAATTGATGCATTTTCTTGGGGTTTGGGGTATTTGGGTTATTTGAGATTTCTGAGTGGTCACCTCTGTCTTTTTGGGAGTTGATCAAGTCTGGGTAAAGATCCTAATTTCATAGAGTTTAAGAAGACTTTTTATCAAAGCATCATGTCTTGCACTGATCAGGATAGTTAGCAAGAAAATATTAATTTAAACAAAATAAAATGTATGCTCTGAAAGCAGAATGCTTATTGTTTAAAATGTGAATTCTGATTGGTAGAGATGCCTCCATGGCGAGAGTCTCATTAACTGGCACAAACAGTTAATTATCAAACTTTATTTAAACTTTCAATTGAGCAAATTGACTCTGGTTAGTCAAGGCATTACCCTGAGAAATAAAGCAGAGAATGGCTGCCAGCTATTTTATTGAATTTAAACAAGCGCAATGTGTGTGCAAAGTCTTTTTGTCAACAAAGAGCAGGGCCCTGTATTTAATAATTGTAGTGTCCATGCGTTCAGGTAACCAGACAGCAAGACCAGTGGACAATCCCAAATTGTTTGTCAGCGTGATTCTTAACATACTGTACTGTGATTTGATTTAATTTAATTTATTATTGTCACATATAGCAAGATACAACGACAAGTATTGTTTTGCGTGCTAACTAGACAGATCATGCCTTACACAAGTATATCAGGGTAATAGAAAATAATGCAGAATATAGTATTACTCTGGGTTACTTAGCAAATGTTGTCCAATTAATGTTGGACACTGTCGTGAATTTTCTAAGCGCAGGCTGGTTAAATACACACAGTACCTTGCTTGTTGTGAAAAGCCATGGGAATGTGCTCTTTGGTATAATCTACCAGTCTTTGAGACATATAGCTACATATTTGGCATCACATCCAACGCTGATATTCATATACCACATCTTTAATTTGTTTGATAGGCAGAATATCTTTTTGGCTGTTAGTGGTAAATGACAGGCATGTTACGGCTTAGTGGCAGTGTGAAATAGCTAGTTTCACCTGTTGCTCAAATGTTTTGAGATATCTTGCTCTTCCAGGGTAGCCTGACATATGACTGAGCACTTTTCATGTTTAAAAATGAGTTTGAATAATTTACAGTGAGGAATTATCTCATTAGAATAGCCGTGATACTGCAGAATGGTTTTGATGCACCACATTTCATTATAAAGTTTGCATAGAAAACAAATGGCACAAAGCCTTATTTACAAGCTTGCTAATCAAGTGATAGCCAATGGTGGAAGCAGCAAACCATCCGTATGGTGGCAGAAGAACTAAGACCCTGAGGGACAAAAGCTGCTTACAGGAGGAGGTCCTTTTGTAAAGAGGATTTGTGTTTTCTTTAAGGACACATGAGGAAGTCAGCAGGAGCTATTTTGCTCATAAAAATTGAAAACAGGAGACTCTTATGAGCAACTAGAAAAAAGTGCAAGATTGTGAGGCATAGGGAGGTTAGCAGAGGACCTGCACTTGAGCAGATTACTACTGCATCTTCATGAACTGCAAGAGAGCAATAATCAAAATGTTAATCTTCTTCTCATGCGAGAAGGCAGGAGAATGGGTTTGAGAAACATACCAGCCATGATTAAATGGCAGAGCAGATGCAATAGGCCAAATGGCCTAATTTTGCTCTTCTCGACTAATATAGAGCACTCCATTGATAACCTTTCTTTATCAACAATTACACATTATCATACAGTTTCTCTTTTCTCCGTAATCTTTCCTCTTGCCCCAGCTCCTGATGGAACTGCCTTAACTGACATGGTACCAACAGAAGGAATTTCCATCAGGTGATCGACTTTGATTAAAGATCTGACTGTTTCATTTTAACTTGAAATGGCATCTAATATTTTGTATACAATCAAAACTGTACCTTCCTGGTATTAAATATAATTGCATTTTTCACTTCTAGAGGAATTAGCGTGCACTGTGTATAGTGCACCAGCTCGATGGAGAGATGGTGGGCCACGCAATGTTGTTCTACAGATTCGAGGAAGTACCCGGATACGAATGCTTCGCAGTAATATTGCTAGGTCTCTTATTTCTACTTTTCCTGTACAGTGTTTCAGAATAATATCAATGTGAAATCTCATCAAATGTGTTTTTTATGAATTTGACTTAACGTGTACTTTCAGTTCATTTGCAAATAATAAATAATAATGCTGTATGTCCTACTGGAAAAAAAAGAGCAAGTTTGACACCAGCTTATACATCCCTATTCAAAATGTTCTGACAGGAAGTACTAACCTTCCAATACATTCCTTCCAATTTGGTTTGATCAAACATTTTCAATATTTTAGAAGTATAATAGACAATCATGACTCAGCAAAGAATGGGTCTGTGTTAAAAATATTAAACATTATTTGCTGACAGCTGTGCTGATCAGAACATGGAGTGTTTCCATGACAGTTCTTGAAGAGAGCAGGGGAGTTCTTGCAGGCATCCTGGTAAATGTTGATCTTTTGGCCAACACTATTGAATCAATACCTAGTCAATTGTCCATGGGACCTTGCCATACACACACTGGTGCCGTGGGTCACTCTTTTATAGCTGTGACTTTACCTTAGAACAGATGTGATTGTCCCAGACATTCTTTGGTATGGCTTAAATGACATTTTACAAGTAGCTGAAAACGGGAACATCATTTACTAGAAAGTACTTCCCTTGCAAAATTTCTTAGCCCTTTTTTAATTTATTCAAAATTGTCTTTTGAAATCACTAAGAATCTGAGTATTATCTTTTGTGATCATCTTCATTCATATCATATCTTTAACAAAAAAGCTTTAGAGTTTTCTGTCTGCACACCAATGACTGTTTGCTCACTAACCATTGGATGGTATCTTGAAACTGGGTCTTTTACCAATGTAACTGATTTGTGATTTCCGTCCAAGTGGAGATGTGCACTGCTGAAGATTTCTCAGAATGGAAAACCATTTTCCTAAGTTATCAAATGACATGGGAGTGTGGACTTGACTGAATGTTGACCCCATAAAGAATATTCATTCATACTTGCATATGGCCCAAAATAGGAAAGCTAAGACACTTCACCTGGGGTGTAATAAAACAAAACTTCATGTTGAGTCAAAGAAGGTAATATTAAGACAAATGGTTAAAGAAATAGGCACCAAGACAAGAGAGGAAGTGAGAGAGATGCAGAAGTCAAGGGAAGCATTTCCAGAATCTTAAGCTACCAAAAATACAGTTGTCTGTGGTGGGTCAAAGAAAGTTCAGAGGGCTGGGTGGAAAAGAGAAATAATGAATAAGAAGCCAGAATTTCAGGGATTTACAAGTCCATTACATACAGTACGACTGGGGTTATTGCTAGTCGTTGATAGCTTTAGAGGCTCAGCCTCTAACACATTGGAAGCTGGATTAGAAAAGAGAGTTTAAAATATTGCCTGTTCTATAGAGCGGCACGGTGGCTCAGTGGTTAGCCTCACAGCACCAGGGTCCCAGGTTCGATTCCAGCCTCAGGCGACTGTCTGTGTGGAGTGTGCACGTTCTCCCCGTGTCTGCGTGGGTTTCCTCTGGGTGCTCCAGTTTCCTTCCACAATCCAAAGATGTGCAGGTTAGGTGAATTGGCCATGCTAAATTGCTCATTAGTGTTAGTGTTAGGAGGGAAATGGTTCTGGATGGGTTACTGTTCGGAGGGTCGGTATGGACTGGTTGGGCCGAAGGGCCTGTTTCCACACTGTAAGGAATGTAATCTAATCTAATCTAATTTATAACACTGCTGTTTCTGTCAGCAATCAAACAGCATAAAAGCCACTAGCCCAAACTATTCCTCTGTTCAGTTATAATTAAATACTACACCTATAATGTTAAGATTTCCTTCTCTACTTGATGTTTATAAGCCAGGCTTATAAATTTTTCTTTAATGTTTCATTAATTTTCCTTCTGGTAAAACATAGATTGGGAGAACATGTTGACGTCTGGAACTAAGAGTCATAACCATTTCTGATATTATTATGTAGGATTGTTGTCCTGAAGTAGGCAAAAAAAACTTTTTCAGTGTGAAATTAATGCAGTCATTCAAAAATACAAACTCTTAAGCTGAAAGGTTTCTCCACTTGTTTATATATTTGTCCTATAAACCCCAGTAGAAGTTCTACTTTTAAAATAAGCAATAATGAAATAAAAGAGCTCGATGAATTGCCAAATTGTTCTGTGACCTTTCAGAACTGACCTACTCCAGACTTGCCTTCCTCTGTTTGTTCTCATGCTCGCTCTCTCTTCCTGCATTGCAGCAGGAAACTAGGCTTGCTCTTTCTGGCAGGTGCTTGTCTGTCTTTCCCAGTCTATGTTAAGATTAAAAACCTCCATTAATGCTACTCTGCCTTCACTGCATAGTTGTCTTAATTTCAGCATTTGTACAATTTAGCACATCTGAGCTGCTACGAGATGTGGTCTCACCAAGGCCCTGTATAGCTGCAGTAATACTTAGCCATTTTTGTATTGCAATAAAAGCCAACATTTCTGCAGCTTCCTACTGTCGTCTTCTGTCCTTGAATGAAATGGTTACATTAGCAATTTTCCAATCTGCTGAGTATCTTCCAGAAAGTAAGAAATTTTGGAAAATTCCTCCACAATTTCTGCAGCTATTTCTTTTAGGACCCTGCGGGTCATCTGGTCCCGGAGACATTTCATGTTTCAGCGCATTTAGCTATTACTAGAAATAGGTATAGTTTCATGTTGCACCAGAAATATCTGTCAGCAGTAGGGAGAGCGATATCAGAAGTCACACGACACCAGGTTATAGTGCAACAGGTTTATTTGAAATCACAAGCTTCCAGAGTGCTGCTCTTTCGTCAGGTGAAGTTCTAGCTGTCATAATTAAAAGCATTCTATTATTTATCCCCAACTCATAATCCTTTGATGTGACCCGAATGCTAACTGATATGATTGTATGTTTTGCTCGGTAGATTATGTGGTGAGAATGGCAGCATATTGCTGTACTACACAATAGAAAATTCCAGAGATTATCACAAGGAAGAAGAAAAATGCATAGAAATTGATCCAGAGGTAAGATAAATTGTACAGATTGATCATAAATTAGTTTACCATAATATGTTTTTTAAAAAGCTCATTTTCATGGAAATTTTCTTTCAAAATTTCCTCGTCACTACAGAATGACTAGGAAATGATTGCTGGAGTCATTTACTAGTTTGCTTTAATTTCAGCAAGTTTTGAGAAGATTTGTAGCTCAGGTTGGGGTTTTGGATGTAGGTTTGCTCGCTGAGCTGAAAGGTTCATTTTCAAGCATTTCATTACCTACTAGGTAACATCTTCAGTGGGCCTCAGGCGAAGCAATGCTGAAAATTCCTACTTTCTATTTATATGTTTGGGTTTCTTTGGGTTGGTGATGTCGTTTCTTGTGGTGATGTTATTTATTGTGGTGAAGTCACTTCCTGTTCCTTTTCTCAGGGGTGGTAAATGGGGTCTAACTTGATGTTTGTTGATAGACAAACTCTATTAACAAACACATCGAGTTCGACCCTATCTACCACCCCCTGAGAAAAGGAACAGGAAGTGACTTCACCACAGAAAATAACATCACCACAGGAAATGACATCACCAACCCAAACCTATAAATAGAAAGCAGGAATTTTCAGGATTGCTTCGCCCGAGGTCCATTCAAGATGTTACCTAGTAGGGTAACGAAACGTCTGGAAATGAACCTTCCTGCTTTAATTTTCTCTAGGCAGTATGTCAAAAGTGCATACAGAACTAATGAATAAAAATGTTACTGCAAAAAAAATTGTTATATTTCTCTTGCAGCTTGCTGATGGGGTAGAGCTCCTGCTTTGTTCATACCCACAATATGTAAAAGTTGATAGTCTTCCAGCTGGAAGTCTGGATGACAAGGTATGACATTTTTCGAATATGGTAGAGATCAAACCTAGAAATAATTTGCTTGTATAATCTGTGTTAAGGTCCCTGATTTTAAACTGCAATGACTCCATCTGTGTTACAATAAGGAAGTGGGTTGGGATTTATGTAGAATTATATTGAATGTGTAAGACAGAAACAGCTCAACCAACCAGGCCAATGTTTATACTTTACTTTGAAACCAACCTTTCAAACTTCCTCAGCATAGCCTTCTATTCTTTATTTGCTTGTCTAACTTTCCCTTGGACACAAGTCCTGTATTTTCTTTACTCTCTGGAAGTAAGTTTTTTTTCCAAATGCCCCATTTAGTTTGTTTTATCTTGTGTTGATGCCTCTGATTTTACTGCTTCCACAAAAACTCTCCTCTTCTCTTTCTCTGTCTCTCTCTCTCTCTCACACATATGTACACGCACTTACTTTCTCACCTCTCTTTCTGTCTCATCTTCTTCTCCCTACTAATATTAGAATGTTTTATCATTTTAAAGTCCTCTACCATGTCATCCCGCAACTTTCTTTCTGAACCACTTTCTGTTCGTTCTCAATGTGTACAACTTTTCAGTTTGGTATCACCCCAGTAATTCTGTTTGATAGCTGGTCAGTGGCTTTATTGTCTTTTTAAATAATACAGCAACCAGAACAGTATCCAAGTGTCGTCTAATCAAGATTCAGAACAAGTCTGTTAAACTTTTCTACTTTTTAAACTGCCCCTCTAGAAATAAATGGCCTCTCTTTGTACTGTTTGGTTTGGTTTGGTTTTGTTAGAACTTTTCTAAACTGTCTCAATTTTGTGATTTGTGTGTTTGTACTCCTTGAACTTTTCACTGCTCTGCTCCGTTTAGATTTTTCATTTTCCGAGTGTGATGTAACTTTTTTTTACACTAGAGTATTTGGAAGGGATCATCATCTCCTGAGAAAGAGAGTAAATGTGAATAGGAAATGTTGGGTCATTGAAGGCTTTTGACCTGAAAAGTTAACTCATTCTCTAACCATTAATGCTGCCTGATCTACTGACTATCTGCAGCATTTTGTTTCCAGCATCCAAAGTATTTTGTTTCTAAGTGGCAATACATAGTTCCATTTACAGAGCTAGCACGTATATAATGGATCTTTTCCTAACTCGATGATCAAATTTGGCACAGTGATAAGATGGAAGGAGCCATCAAGGTCCTGTCACTAGCTGCTCACTGCTGCTCGAAAACGTACTCAGTTAACGAGGATAGGATCTGAATGGACTGTGATCATTTGAAGTGGAAAAGCTTGCCCAGACTCCCATCTCTTGTTTCACTCCAGCAAAGTCGGCCATGTCACTACACAGGAGATGGTGTCACTATTTCACCAAGGTTATGGGAGAGCTGAGAGAGAAAATAGAGATAACTGAATGATGTGAAGAACATAAATGGTTAAGGAACATTTGTATTAAAGTAGACCAGTGCCACTACATAATAAATGTTTTCCCCAACCAGGGGACATTTTTTTGCAGAGTTGATTACTCATTTATTGCTCATCCCTAATTGCCCAGAGGGCAGTTAAGAGTCAACCGAATTGCTGTGGGTCTGAAGTCACATGTAGGTCAGACCAGGTAAGGATGCCAGTTTCCCTGGCATTAGTGAGCCAGATGGGTTTTACTGACAATCAACAAGGGTTTCTTAATTCCAGACGTTTTTTATTGAATTCCAATTCCACCATATCCCCCGTAGCGGGATTTGAACCCAAGTCCCCAGAGCATCACCTGGATTAACAGTCCAGCAATAAGACTACTGGGCCATCGCCTCCCACACTGTTTTATAAATGATTCCAGGTGTATGAAAAGTCTAGAGAATGTTAAGTGACGATTTAAGAGGCATTCAACACTTTCGAAGATTTAGATAAACTAAATTCCAAAACTTTTTCCAGTAGAAGACTGAAATTAGAACTCAAAACTGGTTGAATTCTAAAAGGACATAGCTGCTAGACTAGGTCTGTGGCAGATGGTGAAGGAACCAACAAGAGGGAAAAGCATACTTGATTTCGTCCTTACCAATCTGCCGGCTGCAGATGTGTCTGTCCTTGATAATATTGGTAAGAGTGACCACCACAGAGTTTGTGTGGAGATGAAGTCCTGCTTACAGACTGTGTTACCTTCCATCGAGTTGTGTTACATGCTAAATGGGACAGACTTTAAACAGATCTAACAGCTCAAGACTGGGTATCCATGAAGCACTGTGGGCCATCAACAGCAGCAGAATTGTACTGTAGCACAATTTGCAAACTCATTGCCCACATATTCCACCGCTCAAATGTTACCATCAACGCTGGTTCAATGGAGAGTGCAGGCATGGATATGCCAGGACCATATCTAAAAATGAAGTGTCAACTGGTGAATGCACTAAACGGGACTACTAGCATACCAATCAGGCTCTTTGGCTCAATGGTATCTCAAACATCTATACACTAAGCCATCAGGGGAGCAGTTAAAATTGTTCCTATTCAACCTAACAACTTATTGAAGCTATGATGATTGTCACAAACAAAAATACTTTATTCCCTGTAAGAGGTGTCTCATTTATAATCCTCAGAGCGAGTGTCCCAATGTCAAATGTGCCCAGTAGCATGTGTTTTTGTGAGTTGTAATAAAATGATTTACTCTCACTCTATCCTGTAGATAATGTAGTTTCACTCTCACTCATTTGTCACAAAGATTAGATACAGATGCAGGTATTATATAGTTCAGTCCCTCATATCCAGCAGGTACCTTTAGTTGGTTTAATGCTTTAAGGTTAAAGCGAGGGTCATGTAAAGGATTTTCAGCAAGCTGTTACTTAGAGACATAAAGATGTCCTAAATTAATATAGTCCTATTTGCCAGCACATGGCCCATATTCCTATAAACCCTTCCAATTCATATATCTATCCACATGCCTTTTAAATGTTGTAATTGTACCAGCCTCCACCACTTCCTCTGGCAGCTCATTCCATACACGCACCACCCTCTGAGTGAAAACGTTGCCCCTTCGGTCTCATTTATATCTTTTCCCTCTCCCCCTAAACCTATGCCATCTAGTTCTGGACTCCCCCCAAACCAGGGAAAAGACCTTATCTATTAACCCCATCCATTGCCCCTCATGATTTTATAAACTTCTATAAGGTCACCCCTCAGCCTCTGACACTCCAGGGAAAACAGCCCCAGCCAATTCACACTCTCCCTCTAGCTCAAACTCTCCAACCCTTTCAAGTTTCACAACATTTTTCCTATAGGAGGGAGACTAGAATTGCACACAATAGTCCAAAAATGGCCTAACCAATGTCCTGTACAGTCGCAATATGACCTCCCAACTCCTAAACCCATTGCTCTGATCCCGGCATGGTGGCACAGTGGTTAGCACTGCTGCCTCACAGCACCAGATACTTGGGTTCAATTCCCGCCTTATGCAACTGTCTATATGGAGTTTGCACATTCTCCCAGTGTCTGCGCGGTTTCCTCCGGGTGCTCCGGTTTCCTCCCACAGTCCAAAAATGTGCAGATTAGGTGAATTGGCCATGCTAAATTGCCTGTAGTGTTTGGTGAACAGGTAAATGTAGGGGAATGGGTCTGGGTGGGTTGCTTTTCGGAGGGTCGGTGTGGACTTGTTGGGCCAAAAGGCCTGTTTCCATGCTGTAAGTAATCTAATCTAAAGGAGAGCATACTAAACGCCTTCTTTACTGTCCCATCTACCTGAGACTCCACTTTCACGGAACTAAGAACCTGCACTCCAAGGTCTCTTTGTTCAGCAACACTCACCAGGACTTTACCATTAGGTGCATAAGTCCTGCCCTGATTTGCCTTTCCAAAATGCAACACCTCACATTTATCTAAGTTAAACTCCATCTCTTGCTCCTCGGCCCATTGGCTCATCTGATCCCACTTATAGAATAATGCTGTTTTAATGCAGTTTTATTTTGTGGTGTAAAACCTTTTTTGCAAGAATTGTATTTTTGCATAGGAAACCTTTTTTACTAGGAGTGCACATTGTTTTCATTAATGCAGGCAACACTGATCACATAACTAATTTTAGCTAACTCAAGTTGATATTTATATTCTGTAAACAAACATTGCACAATGCAAAATTTTCAATGAAATTATGAAATAAGTAATTTTCTGTCAGTATATTTTTTTCACTCTCCTCCTCTTAAAATTGCTGACTTTGTGGGGCAGTGAGGGTAGAGGCAGAATTATTTGTACAGATGCTGTTTGCCTTCAAACCTACAGAGTGTAGTCCCATCCTCTGTCAATAACCACCAATCCTTGGTCAATAACCACCAATCCTTCTAGCCCAAATAGCACAATCAAATGGGAACCCATGCTATTGCAATAATGTTATTGTCATAAGGCAGATACCTTTGCACTGCCCAAGGCTTCGCGTAAACAGTGTTAGTGTTTAATGTGAGTGCTGTTTGTTGGGTAAACTCCTGAGTCATCAGATAATAAGTGATCTTTTATAAACAAAAAGGCTGGAAAATCTTCCTAACTGTGCAGCCTTTGTGCTTTCCTTCTTTCCACAGATTTCCTTAGCGGCTGCCTTGTACGAGAAGGGTCTGTTGATGACTGAATATCCACTGCTGCCTAAGAGGGACTAATCTTTTAGTAGGAGATGGACGTTTCAAAAGAGTTTCATATCCAATTATAATCTATTACAAATTAGCATATAATTGTTCACTGTACAAAATACATTTAATTTAGATTTGATTTAAATAGTTTTTTTTCATTCTGGCTAGTCTTAAAAGTTGCCCCTTTTTTAAGGTAATAACTGGATACTTGTATCAAAAGATGAACCAAGATCATACTGAGGAATGAATGCCTTGTTAACTGTAATGGCTGTGTATTCAATGATTTGTGTCTTTACCCTACCCTGAAGCATTCTGTGTACGTTGCCAAATTTTCTAAGTGCATGTATAGCAAAACATTTAGATTTAGTTAAATGCTCAACATGCAGATGAGGATTTAAGTTATAGCTTTTATAGTTAATACCACAATGTGAGGGGGGTGACAGTGCTCTGAAAAAATAACTATTAAAACAAATTATTAACCCTGATAGCTCAGCTTCAACCTTGCGTGGATGGGGGAGAAGAATGATCAGTACGTTTAAAAAAAAGCATACAATTTTTTGAAACTTTGCACATCCTATATTTGAAGGGATCTGGGCAAGGATCTAAGACTATTTGGTTAACGCTTTCAAACAGCCAGCAACAATCACGACAGACCAAATGACTGATACTTTGATGTAAGTTGATACAAGCTCAGTTTTTGAATTGGATTTATAAGCTGTATCACTAAGAACCACGAGAATAGAACATAGAAAAATACAGCGCAGTACAGGCCCTTTGGCCCTCGATGTTGCGCCGATCCAAGCCCACCTAACCTACACTAGCCCACTATCCTCCATATGCCTATCCAATGCCCGTTTAAATGCCCATAAAGAGGGAGAGTCCACCACTGCTACTGGCAGGGCATTCCATGAACTCACGACTCGCTGAGTAAAGAACCTA
This sequence comes from Chiloscyllium plagiosum, assembly GCF_004010195.1. NCBI lineage: Eukaryota > Metazoa > Chordata > Chondrichthyes > Orectolobiformes > Hemiscylliidae > Chiloscyllium > Chiloscyllium plagiosum. The sequence goes on along the minus strand of NC_057718.1, from coordinate 17,512,123 downwards.
CCCCTAACATCTGTCCTATATCTACTACCCCTTAATTTAAAGCTATGCCCCATCGTAATAGCTGACTTGACTCAGAGATAGGGCCATTGCCAGTTCACCACAAGAGCCTCTTCATGTAGCTATTTGCTCAGTTGGATCACGGATGAAAACGGTGGGACTATAGTTTTAAGTCAGTCATATTTAGTGGTGCAATTCTCAGGGAGCCAGCACACACTAAAGACCCCACAAGTGATTGAGTGACAATATGGTTCTCAATCACTGTGAGCAGTTACTTCTACTCATGCCTCTAGCAATATTACTTAATGTGAACGTGGACCACAGAGTTAGAGAGTCATACAGCATGGAAACAGACGCTTTGGTCCAACTAGTTCATGCTGACTATAATCCCAAATTAAACTAGTTCCACCTGCCTGCGCTTGGACCGTATCCTTTCAAACATTTCTTATTCATGTACTTATCCAAATGTCTTTTAAACATTCTAACAATACTTGCATCCACCACTTCCTCTGAAAGTTCATTCTATACAAACACCACTGTGTAAAAAAGTTGCCGCTCGTATCCCTTTTGTATCTTTCTCCTTGAAATCTCCCAACCTAGGGAAAAGACATCTGCCATTCACCTTACCTGCACCCTCATTATCTTATGAACTTCTATAAGGTCATCTCTAAACTTCCTACGCTCCAGTGAAGAAAGTCCCAGGCTATCCAGCCTCGCCTTGTAACTTAAAATCCTCCATTCCCAACAACATCCTGGTAAAGCAACCCTCCATCTTCGTTTCCTGCCATTAAGCCAATTTTGTATCCAATTGGCAAGCTCAGCCTGAATCCCATGTGATCTAACTTTACTAATTAGTTTACAATGCGGAACCTTGTCAAAGGCTTTACCAGGTGACACATCACCATTTTCTTTCTAAAATCCAATACCTCAGACAGTTCAGCAAGTTTTAACTAGTTTTCAGACTCAGGACACCTAGCTTAAATATCAAGCTATCAGTATGTAATTTAGACCTTTTATTTGGATTGAATATAATAACCTTAATATATTCATTTAATGGTGAAGCCAGACTTCAACAAATTTTTTTTGAAAGGTCAGACGCCAGTGATTAAACACATATGATGAGAGCCAACTGTGAATACAGGCAGGCAATTAATTATTTAACTGTGGAATTGAGCACAAATAATACTGAGTCTGCTTTCAGGCCACACACAGAGACACAATTTCATTGGAGGTTTTGGAAAGTGATCAGGAATGGGATCTAAGGCACCTCCATAAAGTTGACAAAGTCAAAAGTTTTAAAATTAACAGATAGGATAAGGGAACTTAAAAATAAAATGGACAATGAATGCACAGGTGAGAATTAAACAGCAAGTTAAAGCTTGAGGAGAATTAATATGCAGTGGACAACAATTTGGGTGTTGGAAAAGGAATAAAGATGTGAATTAAAGTCCTAGTACTGAGGCAAATGGATAAGACAGATATGCGCAATGCTTTTTTGGTCACTAAATCAATATGGAGAAACAAACTTATGCTCTGAATTAACAAAATATTCTGTGGTTGAAATGTCACCTGGGACAAGGTAATATTAATGGCATCCATTACTAAATAAATAAAATGATAAGCTTACAAATAAATTCTCATAAGCAACTGAAATCATACCCAAAATCAGGAAATCTTCTTTTAAGTTTTCCTGATGTATTTTCAATTCCACAGGATGGTTCTTCCTCACTTTTCTTGTCTTCTGTCAACATACATAAATTTGGCCTAATTTTATTCACCATATTATAACTGTTTTAAAAAGTTATTAATAATCAAAGGATTGCACAAATGTGTTATCAATAATCTGTGTTCTCAGTAATCAAGTGCACAAGTCTCAGTGGTGTATGGAATAAATTTAATTTGACAAAATACTTCAAAATAGATTTTGGTTTAATGATGAAAACAACATGTGTGGGTAACACAACTACTGATCACCAAGGCAAATGTGACAACCAGAACAGATTGTAGAACAGCTGGAGAGAAGTCCTCCCTATGCTGTTAACCTTGCACTTATTCTTCAGGAGGGAGAGAGAACTGGTTGGGATCCAGTGTTTAGATCAACACTGTTGCCTGCGTACACAATTATACATCCCTTCCATTCTCTTGAACTTGACAATGAATGTTGGATAGTAATTCAACTGGCACTAATAGCCCATCAAAAGTAGTCAAGTAGTGGATGTACCTATACAATGAATGTTTTTAGGTTATTGAGTCATTCAGAGCATCACAACCAAGTATTCTCATTTAAAATGTACTTTTCGACAACTGTCACCGACAATCAGCAAGTTGGTTCTCAGATTCTTCTCACTAGTCCAGAAGAATCAAAACCAATTGCCTTTCTCAACTCCAGGATAGGCCTTCACACAGCTTAAGTACTACAACTGAATGTGCAGTCATTGCTACAATACAGGAAACATGATAGCTAGTTGTCTATGCACATTAAGGTCTTAAACAGAAGGTTGCGACAATCAGATGATCTATCTTAGTCATGTTGGCTGAAGAATAAATATTGGCCAAATTATCAGGAAAAAACTCCTTGCTCATTTTCAAAATTAATGCCATTGTCTCATCTGTCCACCAGAAAGAGCAGGTGAGCCTTGCTGCATCCTTTCATCTGAAAGGAAGTACCTTTGATAGTGCAGCATTACGTCCATACAACACTGGCATGTGGCCTAGATTTTTCACTCGTTTCTCCAGAGTGCAAACTGCAACTCCAACCCTTTCATGCAAAACTACCTATTGAACCACACATAACACAATTGCACATTAACTGTTCTTCATGTCTTAATTTCAGTCCAAATGCAATATTTGGTAAAAAAGCAAAATTCTTTTTGGCTTCATAAAAGGTTGACTGTAGCTGGCAAACACCATGGCCATGATTCCAAAAGTCTAAGTCCAGAGATAACATCAAACACATGCTTAAAAGAAACTGTGATTCGTTTTTCTGCAAAAAAAAGAGACAAGGTGCTGAAGATTCTTTGCGTGCATTCATCAGGACAGAATTGCAAGCATTATTCTGCATAAAGAGGGATTGCTGACAGGTTGGCAAGTGGACTTGATTCATATTGGGATTGCCATGAGGAATGCATCAGGGAAGAGTTAACCCCTAAGCTTTTGTTTATTCCATACATTCACTACTCTCTGGCTGAAGACATTTCTCCTTATCTCTGTTTTTAAAAGGTCACCTTGGGTCCTAGTCTTCCCTACCAATGGAAACATCTCAACATCTACTTTGTCCAGGCCATTCAGTATTCCATATGTTTCGGTTAGATCTCTTCTCACCCTTCTAAACTCTATTGAGTATAGGCCCAGAGTTCTCAAACTTTCTTCATATGTTAAGCTTTTCGTTTCTGGGACCATTCGCGTGAACTTCCCCTGAATTCGCTTCAAGGCCAGTACATCTTTCCTGAGACATAGGGCCCAAAACTGCGCACAATACTCCAAATGTGGTCTGACCAGAGCTTTATCGTGCCTCGGAAGTATATCGCTGCTTTTATATTCATAAGAACAAAAGAAATAGGGGCAGGAGTAGGCCATCTGGCCCATTAATTCTGTGTCACCATTCAACAAGATCATGGTTGATCCTTTTATGGACTCAGTTCCATGTAGCTGCCCACTCACCATAACTCTTAATTATTTTAATGTTCAAAAATCTATCTATCCTGAAAAACATTCACTGAGCAGGGTATTTGCATAGATTTACAACCCTTTGGGTGAAGTTCCTCCTCCACTCAGTCCTAAATCTTCCCCCTCACCCTTAATTTGAGGCTATGCCCCCTAGTTCTAGTTTCACCTGCGAATAGAAACAACCTCCCTGCTTCTTTCTTACCTATTCCCTCCATAATTTTACGTATCTATAAAGGTTCCCCCCCGCCATTCTTCTAGATTCCAATGAGCATAGTTCCAGTCTACTCAATCTCTCTTCATGTGAGAGACTTGACCACAGGTAACAGTAAGGTTATGCATGTGATATTGATGTCCAAAAAGGAAACAGCCTTGGACTATACACCATGACCAGTGGCACTATACAATCACACTGTCACTGTCACAGATAGATTAACTCAGCTTGCACCAAATTTGGAGGGGGTGTGTGGGGTGGTCAAAAGTGGATTTATCTGGTTTAGACACATGCTGAGCCATCAAGGAAACCTTATAAAGAAAATTATTGTTATGAAATGAAAATGGATGCTGAGAAAAAATGCAGATTTTATAGGATGTCAAAACTCTGTAAGGGTCGGAAATTGATAATGTGGCATTACTTCAGCAGGGTAGCTAGAATTGTTCAGCCAGTTTGTCGTCTCCGTGGACTTAGGGTTAACCTTTAATGTATCAATCATACCAAGCACTTCATAGAAGAGTTAGAAAATAAAAGTTTGAACCAAGCCACATAAAAGGATATTAGGACAGGTGCATTAAAGTAGATGAGTTTAAGGACCATATCGCAATGCAAGATTGATGTAGAAAGCTGAATGTTTATGACTCAGCTGGGGATGCAGAAGCACCAGAATTGAAGGATCACTGAGTTCTCAGAACATTTTTAACAGATTGAGACGACTATGGTAATGCAGGGAGTTGAACTTAAATCTTGGGAGTTACAAAATCAGAACACAGCCAGAAGCCAATTAGAATGCTTAACTCTGAAGGTGTCAGGATGATGGATGAGGGGTTTAGCAGCTGATAAGCTAATACAGTGGCTGAAACGGGCAATATTGTGGAGGAATATTGAAGAGTATCTCATTCAAGAAAACAGCAAAACAAGATGTTGGTGATAAAGGATATGAAGTTTGAGGAGCAATGTAGGAATGCAGTCACTCATTCCTCTGACATTTGCTGAGCAGATGATTTAAAACATGTATATATTTAGTTTATTGAAATTGAAGAAATGTGAACACAACCAGGATATGTTAGTGCTGGTGCTACTTCACACAGGAATTGTCTCTTTGAAGACTTAACTGCCACTTTTAATTATTTCCTTCAAGTGTGGGCAGCACGGTGGCACAGTGGTTAGCACTGCTGCCTCACAGCGACTGAGACCCGGGTTCAATTCCCGCCTCAGGCAACTGACTGTGTGGAGTTTGCACGTTCTCCCTGTGTCTGCGTGGGTTTCCTCCCACAGTCCAAAGATGTGCAGGTTAGGTGAATTGGCCATGTTAAATTGCCTGTAGTGTTAGATAAGGGGTAAATGTAGGGGCATGGGTGGGTTGCGCTTCGGCGGGTCGGTGTGGACTTGTTGGGCCAAAGGGCCTGTTTCCACGCTGTAATCTAATCTAAATCAAATTCTGTCCTCAGTGATTGATTTTGTTTCTATGACAATTCATATTGTACTCATTATCCTGGTTCCTGTTTGAGTACTTGCACTCACTTGATATAAATGTTCTCAAAGTGGGGTTCTGTTGCATACTCTACTTGAAAGCCGAGCACCATGGAGCAAACCAGTTTGAAAAGACTATCAAGAGAAATGTTTTCAAACATATAATGAGAATAGTGTATTACCAACTTTCCCGTTTTGTTTCCTGAAGGAATGGGCTGGGTTGGACTTAGTCTGTATTCATACCATTGTAAGCAAGAAAATGGTCAGGTTTTTGCTTTAAAGATACAGGTTTGAGATGAGCAGATCATTAGATTTGGGTCTCGGGAAAAGGTACTGACTAGAAGGCTATAATATCAGGAACACCTATGGCCCACTGATAGCCATTTATTATTGATCCCACCAGCATTCTCCCATTATGGAATGGCACTCACCTTATGGTAAACTGAATTATATCTCCCTGGAGGCTCAATGCTCCAAGAGCAGGCTGTCAGGATCATTAACAGCCCTTGTGGCCTCAATGTCTCTGCAGATTTACCCTCCAGTTACCAAGGCCTACCTGCCCTAGCCCAGCACGTAAAATAAACTTTCGGCATAATCTGCAACATGCTGTTTCATTCCCTACACAGGAGAGGGGGCAGATCTACTGGATCCTGGGCAGATTGGTTGGCCCTCAAATGGACTACCACAAATGAAATTAATCCCACCTCTAGTCCCCCAGCAGGGTGAGTTTGGGACACACATCTTGTCCTGACTTGAAGATCAATGGTCAATTAGCCACTCATCTGTGTTTTAATGAAAGCACATTATTTCTAAAATAGAATACAAGTTTATTAGTCCCTTTTTATTAGATTAGTTGCTTGCTAAGAACATTTTTCCCTCCTTTTTTTTTTGCATCAGATTTGATGTTGATAAGCTTTCTCTTTTGAGCTTTTCTCCAGTATTGTGGTAGGACTTGCTGTTCTGTTTTGTGAGTGCATATATTCATAATAGGATAAATATCCATCTTTATCGATATCATCATTTTCCAAAACTTCATCTGTCATTTCTGTACCAAAAGAAAGCAGTGAAGATGAAACCGGTTAATGGATGGAGTGAGATCAACCTTGATCTGTACTTCAAACTTAGCTGTGTGTCTGCAATAGCAACTTACAGCAGACTCAGAAGCTCCCAGAGAATTTATGTTTATATTTAATATTGCTTCAACTTGGTCTAAGGTTTGGAAGGGAGATTTGGCCTGGCAATTGAACAGTCATTTAGTTGCTCTGTTTTAAGAGCAGGGCAGGTGTCAGCATTCCAAAACTGAGAGTTTAAACTGGTAAACATTACAGGACCTATACACAGTATACAAGACCAAATGGAGTTTCACTTTTGGGAACTGTACAAATCCAGGTGCAAATTGCTCTTAATTGTGCTAGTTTTCTAATTTAATTTGATGGTTTAGAGTAATTTGTGTAAGAATGTATTTGTTGTCAGTACAATACATTTAAACTTTGTTCTATAGGCATAAAGATGCTGATGGATATTATCTGAATGTTATAATTAATAAATATTTAAATTTGAGAAATGACCACTGTATATCTATGAAATCCATAAACTACTCAATATAATTTTTTTAAGGAACTGTCTATATGTGGGTAAACCCATTTTCAGTTGTATTGATAAACTGAATGAGGTTACCTGTCTTAAATACTTTTTAAACACTGCCTAATTGTACTGGTTCACAGAACGAAGACTTTCCCTCAGTCATACAAACGAAAGCCTTCAAATCAGCACAGTGCAAGGAAGCTCACCTTCCTGGTGAAATCAGACTGGGGCGGTGGTTATTTTGTAGGGGTGTCAGGATTCCCACTCTCTCTATTTTAAAATTGCAAGCACTTATTTGCGCTCAATGCCGTGACCTTTGGGTGATTTGGCCAATTGTGGGGAATTGCTGTGGACAAAACAGTGTAACCTTGTAAAAGCTCTATCACAAGCTTTCAAACAATATTAAAAACATTGTGTTGCTTACATCTTTGGAGGATGCACTTTCTTTCTGTTTTTAACTCTATCTGAAGAGAATAAATACTAAATAAACTTCTAGTACCATCCTTAAGATGTACAATAGATTGTTGACTTGGGGGTGAAGTGAGTGGATCTCATTTTAAATCATTTTGAGCCAGGCTTGGAATGATTTGGCTGCAGCATCAATCAGGAGTGTTAATTCATGAATTATACCTATTAGCAATTTCATCATTTCTTCTGTTGAAAAGGACTCCAGGGTTTCTTCAAGGGAATCTTCCAATGCGGTAATTATTTCCAGGCCATCCAAGAATGTATTTTTGTCGAAGTCATGCAGACTGCAGAGAGGGAATTAAGTAGGACACTCATGAATTAATTCAACAGGAAAAGTCTTTCTCCATTAAATATATTTTTAGAAAAAAAATTAAAGGAATGCTCCAAGGAGATATTACATTAAATATATTTGTCAAGCTTTTCTTTCTGCCTGGCAGTCATAACTTTGCTGTGGTTATATTTAATCTTGTTATTAGCCTCTTGATGGAAGGTCACAAATTTGAGGCGTTTCAATACTGTTGTTTAAGATACTATACCAGTGATCTTGGTATCTTATTGTACTGGTGCATGATGCTAAGAAACAAACTCCATACCCTAACAGTGTAATAATGTCCACAGTGAAGATTATAATTGGTGCAATTGCTGCAATTGATTGTCTAAAGATGCAACTGTTTATTGCAATGATATATGCCTGTTTGAACTATATTAGTGTATACTTTTCCTAATCCTTTTTAGCTAAGAGATTTATATAGTCATACAGCACAGAAGCAGACCCATCAGTCCAACTCTTCCATACCAACCAAGTTTCCCAAACTAAATTAGGCCCATATCCCACTAAACCTTTCTGATTCGTGTATCTGTCCAAATGTCTTTTAACTATTATACCTGCATCTATCATTTCCTCTGGCAGTTCATTCAATATACCCACCACCCTCAGGTCTCTTTTAAATCTTTCACTTCTCACCTTAAACCTTGCAGTTTTAAACTCCCTTACCCTGGGAAAAGACCTTTGCTAGTCATCTTATCTATGCCTGTCATGATTTTATAAACTTCATAAGGTCACCCCTCAACTTCCTACACGCCAGGGGGGGGGAAAAGCTCCAACCTATGCAGCTTCTCCTTTTCACTTTGAAATATTCAAAAGGGGCACCATTTCCACACAGAGGGAAATGTGCCTCTGTGTGGAAATGTAACAGCCTCTCTGTAACAGTCTCCAGTCAGTTACCATACCAAGTACCACAAATGTGTGAATGGAATGAGTTTCCAGAGGAGGTGGTGGAGGCTGGTACAACCACGACATTTAAAAGGCATCTGGAGGGGTATATGAATAGGAACGGTTTAAAGGGATAGGGGCCAAGAACTGGCAAATCTGACTAGAATAATTTGGGATATCTGGTGGGCATGGACGAGTTAGACTGAAGGGTCTGTTTCCATGCTATACGGCTCTAAGACTCTATCATTTGAATTGAATTTAACTTATTGTCATGTGTGCCGAGGTACAGTGAAAAGCTTTGTCTTGAGAGCAATACAGGTAGATCATAGTTAAAAAGCATAGATAACTAAATAGTAGGTAAACAGTGACAAAAACAAAAAACACAGGTACAGGCGACTGTGAAGAGTTTGAGAGTCCATTCTAACAACAGTAGGGTAGAAACAGTTTCGAAACTGGCTGGTGCAGGTGTTCAGGCTACTATACTTTCTCCTCAATGGTAGAGGTTGTAGAAAAGCATTGCCAGGGTGGAATGGATCTTTGAGAATGCTGGCTGCCTTTCCTTGACAATGGGCCTGGAAGATGGGTTCTATAGGTGGGAGGTTGGCTTTGAGAGTGTCCAGGCCGAGTTCACCACTCTCTGTAACAGTCTCCAGTCAGTTACCATACCAAGTACTGATATATCCAGACAGAATGCTCTCGATGGCACATCTATAAAAGTTGGCAAGGGTATTCGCCGTCATGCCAAATTTTCTCAGCTGCGTCCGTATGATCAGTCCAAGAAAGTTTATTGTTAATTACCACTCCCAGGAGCTTGACACTCTCCACTTGTTCCAGCTCTGTCCTGTTAATGTATAGGGGGGGCATGAGTAATATCTTGCCAAAAGGCAATAATGAGTTCCTTGGTTTTGCTGGCATTGAGAGCTAGGTTGTTCTCAGTGCACCAGTTTTCCAAATCTTCCACCTCCCATCTGTAATCTGTTTTGTCTCCATCTGAGATTCGACTGACTTTGGTGGTGTCATCAGCGAACTTCTAAATGGCGTTAATCTGGTATTTGGTGACACACTCATGGGTATATAGTGAGTACAGTAGGGGGCTGAGTACATAGCTCTGAGGGGGCTGCAGTGTTGAATGTTAGCGGGGATGAAATGTTCTCCCGAATCTTCACTGATGGAGGACCGAGGATCCAGTTGCAGAGAGTGGCGCTTAGTCCGAGATCACTAAGTTTAGTAATCAGTCTCAAGGGGATAAAAGTGTTGAAAGCTGAACTGTAGTCAATGAGTAGGATCCTTACGAAGTTGTTCTTGGTGTCACCTTTTGACTGAAATAGTTAACTACACGGTCAGAAAGTGAAGTTATGGCATTTCTATGGCCCTGGATCAGACTGCAATGCATTCATCCACTGAATCAGTAAGGGAGTCCAACTGACTGTCTTCACAGAACCATCAACTACTGTCTACTAGAATTCAGCGAGGTTTCCATTGTGAATATTTTAGGATGATTGTATTTGTGTGTGTTCGACTGATCAAAGTAGAAAAGGCTGATAATCAAGCCAGGAAATATGAGCATCTAGAAAATAGGTACACCCCCTTCTGCTATCAATAGCCACGAAACATGAAAAAAAGGCTATGACCGAGCAGGTTGGATTTTAAATAGCACCATGTTAACTTCAGTGACAGCAGTTCAAGAACTTTTTGGATTAGTCATAAGCAATTAATATAGGCTTGTCCCAATTTAGAGAGAATAGAAATTCATTGAGAGCCTGTTAGTCTGAGAGATTTCTTATTAATGCAACAGTACTAAGCCTATTGTACCATCAAGGTGATTCAATATAACAAAATGTCACTTGTAATTATTAATGGTGCACAGGAGGCAATGTGACTGATAGCTTATAATGGCTCCCTGTCAAACAATTTAGTCAGTCCCTCTACATCCCTGTAGCACTGCTACTTTTTCGATATTAGATGATTCCTTTAAGGAAATGGCAAAAATGCTGCGCTTGAAGTTTTGTTGGATAAAATCGAACTTTTTCAATTGTATGGGATTACCACTTCTCTCCTTTCATTGAGGTTTCTCTGAGTAGAACTAAAAACTAAGATATTCCTTTAAAAGATTATTGTAGGATTACTGCCAATGGGAGGGCAGCTCAGTGGTCAGCGCTGCTGCCTCATAGCGCTAGGGACCCAGTTAGATTCCAGCCTCGGGTGACTGTCTGTGAGGAGTTTGCGCATTCTTCCTGTGTCTGTGTGGGTTTCCCCCAGGTGCTCCAGTTTCCTCCCACAATCCAAAGATCTGCAGTCTTTGTGGATTAGCCATAGGAAATGCAGGATTACAGGGTGGGCTGCCCTTTCAGTGGGCCGAATGGCCTGTTTCCACACTAGGGATTGTGTGATTTGTCATTTATGGAGTATGAATTATACATATATCCTCTTTACCACGTGTAGGTCATGGGGTGGTGCTGGCTGGCCGGCCAGAATTTGCCAATTGTCCTTTGAGAAGGTGGTGGTGAGCTGCCTTCTTGAACCATTGCAGTCCATGTGCTGTAGGTAGACCCACAATGCCATTAGGGAGGGAATTCCAGGATTTTGACCCAGTGACAGTGAAGGAGGGTGAGTGGATGGAGAGGAACTTGCAGGTGATGTTGTTCTCATATCTCCTGCCCTTGTCCTGCCACATGGAAGTGGTTGTTTGTTTGGAAGATGCTGACTAATACTGGGATCAGCATTTGTTGTCCACCTTCAATTGCCCCAGAAACTGAGTGGCTTGCTGAATTATTTCTGAGGAATCCACATGTGTGTGTCTGGAGTCACATGTAGACCAGACCAGGTAAGGGTGGCAGTTTTCCTTTCCTAAAGGGTATTTGTGAACCAGATGGATTTTTTCACATGATATTGCAATGCTTTCACGGTTACTGTTACTAGCCTTTAATTCCAGGTTTATTCATTGGGCTTGAATTAGACCAACTGCTGCAATGCCGTTTAAATCCATTGTCCCCTCAGCGTTAGGCTAAGCTTCAGGATTACATGCAGTGATGGGTATTTTCTAATTAACCTGTTCAGAGCTATTATTATGGCTGGGAGAAATGGGACTTGAACCTGGGCCTCCTGGCTCAGAGGTAGAGAAATTATCACTACACCACAAGAACTTGATATTTCCCCTATAGCGTTGCTTCAAAGTAGCCTGCTCAACTGCATTCAGGATTCGAGATACAGTGCATTCAATAGCATTCTAGCCTCCAGGAATGTTGTATATTTAGGAAAATTCTTATTGACCAATCTTGCTGCTTGCCAATTTTAATTTTATTCAGCAGAGTATTACAACACAAGCCCTGAGTAAAGCACAGCTGTGACTATCCACTGCCAGATCTCCTGCTGTTGCCAAGGAAGAGACTGTTGCCTTTTTGATACATTCACTTGTACCACAACTGAGCTGTGGGTTGCTCCTGCTGCTCTTCGGTCAAGCAGCGACTGCAGAAGATGAAGCAGGTCATCTCAGAGGCATCACTCCTTAGCAGGCTTCAAATTATCCCTAGTGGATAAGCTAAGGGTAGAGGTTAATCCTTCTCAAGATCTTCCTCTGCTGTCTGTCATGTTTCTCTCTTCACACTTGTCCAGATGTGGCGTGGTCTGGAGCCATTGTCCTCAATTATACCTTCCCTCACGCCAGACTTGGGTCAATTTTCTTGGCTGATTTGTAATTCACTTTCTAGCAATTGTGATTCATGTGGATTGGTCCAGCAGGCAAGAATACTTCTCTCTGGTTCTTTAACAGGAATTTAGAAAGTCAGGGGAAAGAGAAGTATAATAGCAAGGGTCTTCCTTGCCAGTCTTTAATTCTTGGAGAAGTTTCATTAGTAAACAATTCACTGATAGTCTGAAGATAGCATCAACAATTACATATTAATTGTTCGTTAACAAACATTTAACAATTTCTTGAAAGAGTGTCACAGGTGTCATTCATAGAATCATACAATCCCAACAATGTGGAAGCAGGCCATTCAGCCCAGCAAGTCCATACTGACAGTCTGAAGCACATCCCACCCAGACACTAGCTTCCCCCCACCCCTCCACCTGTAATTCTGCATTTCCAACGGCAAATCCACTTAACCTGCACATCTTTGGACTGTAGAAAGAAACCCACTCAGACACAGAACATGCAAACTCCACACAGTTGATTAAGGCTGAAATCAAACCCAGATCCCTGACGCTGTGAAAAACCAGTGCCACCCACTCAGCTGCATGGGTGGTATGGTGGCTCAGTAGTTAGCACTGTTGTCTCAGTGTTAGGGACCAGAGTTTGATTCTAGCCTCAGGTGACTGTCTATGTGGCGTTTGCATGTTCTCCCTTTGTCTGTGTAGGTTTCCTCCCACTATCCAAAGATGTGCAGACTAGGTGAATTGGCCATGCTAAATTGCCCATTGTGTTCAGGGATGTGTAGGTTAGGTTCATTAGTCAGGGGTAAACGCAGAGTAATAGGGTAGGGAAGTTACAGGGTGAGTTACTCTTCGGAGGATCGGCGTGGACTTGTTGGGCCAAGTGGCCTGTTTTCACACTAGGGATTCTTTGAAACAATTTCTTTAAGTACCAAATTTTACTCTTGCGGATGACAAAGAGAGTTCACTGGTAGTATTCCATGAATAGCAACTTTCACACCTCCGAATATTCCAAGGTATTTTGCAATTGGAGCAGGAGTTTGAATTGTAGTCCCTGTTGTAATATAGGAATCATACTCACCAATTTGTACAGAAGTAACTCCCACAACACAATATAATAACAAACTGTGTTAGTGATCTAAATTAAGGGATAAATATTGGAATCATGTGAAGATTTCCAGTATAGGTTCAACTGTATTTAGCTTACGTGAAATAATAGAATTGCAGCTCTTCGACAGACAATTCATCAATGTTAGGCTCTCCAAGGTAGTGCTTCAGCTCCTTCTCGATGTGACTGAAATACAAATGTGATTTGTATTGAATAAAATATTGTAAGCATTGCTAACCTGTTTACATAATGTCAGAAAATGGCTCTAACACAAATTTCCTACTTAGTCGGCGCCAACCCCTCCCGTAGCACATCCCCTGCTAGACCTTGTTTGCAATGGATCAGCAAATGCCTGGCCCCTCAGCCAAGTGGCTATTTTTGCAATGAAGCTAAAACAACTAAGGCAGACAAGTGTGTAAGGGAACTTTACAGCCTAGTCTGAACATCTTCACTCCTCCGCACAATTACATTTGCCAATCTGCGAAGAATTCATCTATCCCTCCTACCCCTAGCAGTTTTCAGACTGACCAAATAAAAACTTGCATTTTTATAGCACCTTTAAAGTGACCAGACAGCTTTACAGGAGCATTATCAACCACTGAGTAACAAAGAAATATCAGCTCAGGTAACCAAATACTTGATCAAAGATTTAGGCTTTAAGGAGTTCCTCAAGAGGGAAAGAGAAGTAGGGAGGTGGATAAAACATAGGAAGCTGAAGACATGGCTAGGTACGAGCTGGAAATCTAGAATACTGACCGAAATGGCAGAAATTTTCAGCTTCTGTGGTGAGAGATGTTTCTGCTCAACATGTTATGTTAATTGATTTTGTCAACACAGATTGTTGTGATGAGTAGTTCCAGTAATTTCTGTTTTTATATTTGATGAGAATGAGGTTGTGTGTTTTAAAATAAAATCCTAAGGAGCCTTCAATTTGTGTGTTACGAGTTTGAAGCCACACTTGTAAGAAAGTTGGTTTAGGAACAATGTGTGTGTTGGGCGGCGGGGATGAAGTATGAATTTAATTTGATTAGATTACATTACATTACAGTGTGGAAACAGGCCCTTCGGCCCAACAAGTCCACACCGACCCGCCGAAGCGAAACCCACCCATACCCCTACATTTACCCCTTACCTAACACTACGGGCAATTTAGCGTGGCCAATTCACCTGACCCTGCACATCTTTTGGACTGTGGGAGGAAACCGGAGCACCCGGAGGAAACCCACGCAGACACGGGGAGAACGTGCAAACTCCACACAGGCAGTCGCCTGAGGCGGGAATTGAACCCGGGTCTCAGGCGCTGTGAGGCAGCAGTGCTAACCACTGTGCCACCGTGCCGCCCACTAAATTTGCTCACCCTGGTTTAAGTTACTGTGTGAGTAAATGTGTTTTTTTCTTGCTGAATCATCAGGGAAGAAATCATGTTCTCACACCCATCTCCTTTTGATTTCACTTGGACATCCCACAGGCAGGATCTTCCTTCTGAATCTCAACTGTCAGTCTGTGACTGGTATTGGGACAGTGATCAGGAGCTTGCACTGTGTGGGTACAGTCACTCATTAGGATTTGCCCAGTTTGCAAGGAGCAGGGTGGCTGCAATGGGAGGGAAGGTTCCAGAAGGGCTGTTCCAAATAATAAACGGAGAGAGTGGTAAACCTTGATCTGCTTTCTGTGATTGGTCTGAAGCGGTCCCAAAGGAGCCAGAGCTGTTTACAGACTGGGAGTCCTATTGCCCCACACCTTCTGTAACACGGCTCAGGGTTGGGAGTGGTGAGGGATAGAATGTGGAATCAGCACTCCTGCCTGGCTTCCAATCCCAACCCAAGAAAGATCAAAATACAGGAATCTCCTTTTAATCTATTCCCAGCCTCAACAGAATGGGCCAAAGGATTTCCCCATAGGGACCAGCACACCCTACCTCTCCCTCCACCCCCCATATGCCCGATCCCTTTAGCCACAAGAGCTTTATCGACCTTCTCCTTAAAAAGGCAGACAATTTTAGGAGCAGTTTAGGTATGACATAAGTTAATCTGTTCACTACATGAAGTTCCAACTGGAATTAGAGTGAGGTAGAGAATTTTAGTTAGCTTCACGAGCAATAATCACAAGATTCATTGAACGTCGATTTTGCTGCTCGTCAGATGCTGCCTGAATTGCTGTGCTCTTCCAGCACCACTGATCCAGAATCTGGTTTCCAGCATCTGCAGTCATTGTTTTTACCTCGTTGATTTTAACCCTACTGTGAATCCTCTTGCATGGATGCCTGCCTTGAAGAAGTTTTCCTCCTCTCTCTACAAGAATCTCAGGGAGTCTCTCTCCCACT
>NC_057718.1:17484156-17493092 GCF_004010195.1 Chiloscyllium plagiosum | reverse complement strand
CCCACTCACCTATTGTACTCTATGCTACTTTCTCCCCACCCCCACCCTCCTCTAGCTTATCTCTCCACTCTTCAGGCTCTCTGCCTTTATTCCTGATGAAGGGCTTTTGCCCAAAATGTCGATTTTGCTGCTCGTCGGATGCTGCCTGAATTGCTGTGCTCCTCCAGCACCACTAATCCAGAATCTGGTTTCCAGCATCTGCAGTCATTGTTTTTACCTCATTTTCCATTTATTCTTATTCAAGAAAGTAGTCAGGTTCAAAAGAAAATAAACTAGAAATATGCTCAGCTGCTGACGCAGCAGACAATATCTGTGAACATGCAACATATCTGAACCAGCATTAACCCGGAGGCCTTGTTTGGAAATGTAATGAGCGGATGACCCTATACCACAACTAGAAAGACACAAAGGAACGGGGCTTAGTTAAGGATAGGAATGAAATACCAGCTTCAAAGAGGAGGTAGGATAGTACCTGGGAATATAGGAAGTGGAGAGACCAGGGGTGACAGGCACCTTTTGGTATGTGTGAAAAATGAGGGGTTTGTCTAAAACAGACCATTTTGGAATTCAAATAACGTACTGTCTTCAAGATGTCCAATGTATAAATATCTGATGAATTCTCATTGAGTTAGATTGCTATTTCAGATCTTTTCTGGGATGGACTTCCCAAAATTGGCTGAATAGACGATCATTGATGTGCAATTTGAGGATCCTGAGATTATTTTACAAAATAATTACCTCAACGTGATACAATGAAAAATGTATTTGTAACAAGCAAACATGACATTAAATAAATGTTTTGGCCTCAACCACTTTGTGGTAGGGAATTCCACAAGCTCACCACTCTGAGTGAAGACATTTTGACTCATCTCCATCCCAAAAGATTTATCCCTCCTCCTTAAACTATGACCCCTGGTTCTGGACTCCCCCCAGCATCAGGAACACCATTCCTGCATCTAACTTGCCTAGTCGTATTATAGAATCATCTAGCATGGAAACACTCTTCGGTTCAACCAGTCCCTGCTGACATTATCCCAACTAGTCCCACTTGCCTGCTCCTGGCCCATATCCCTCCAAACCTTTCCTACTTATGTTCTTATTCAAGTGTAACTGTAACCCCCCCATCACGTCTTCAGCAAGTTTCATTCCACACGCGAACCATCCTCTAAAGAATTTGTCCCTCATGTCTTAATTAAATCTCTCTCCTCTCACTTGGGTTATAATAAGATGCCCCTTCCCCGTCAATTCTTCTAAACTCCAATAAATATTTCTTACTCTAGTGCTTAAATCGCAGGAACTAACATCATCCAATCACAGACACCTCTCTATGCACCCAGAGCCTGATACTTGCCCCCCTAAAAAGTTTCAACACTTCCCTCCCAACCTCCACTTTACAAGTGAGATCTAGAAGCCCTCTACCATGATCACAGATCCTGTGTCTGCCTGTAATGATTCTAAAGCAAACGTGATGGCAGGACAGTACAGTTTTTGATGGACCCCTGAAGGAACATCACAAGACAGCAGGTGGCAAAATAAGCTTTTGAGAAACCAAGCAGGAGAAACAACTTCTATACCATTTAAGAGTTGGCAATGAACTTACTGGTGATCAGTGATGATGCTTCTATTGTGAAAAACATCCACCAACACTCCTTCCTGGGGAACTGCGGGCTGGAGAGGATTGCTACTTGTGAATAAATGGCAAAAACTGAAGAAAAACAGGCAGAAAACCACAGGGAACGGCATCCTTAACTCAAGACGGTCTGTGCCTTGTTTATTATAGTGCTCACTTCATCAGCAGGTGCAGGACTCCCATGCCATTATCTGTAATAATAGTTTACTAATACTAAGCTGCAGTGTGTTCTGGTTGTAGTTTTGCCAAATTGCAGCTTTGAATGGCTTCAGATGATCAGTTGTCCTTCAGTGTGACTGAATACTCTATGTGACCAATGGATGTGCGACATTTCCTTCATGGAGGCAGTTACTCTTGCCTACTCCCTCGGAAAAAAGTGTTAAAGTTTCAAAGTGTGACTAAAAGGAAGATTTCGAATGATTTGGAAATTAGAAACACATGCAAATGAATGCCCTGAAACATTTGTTACTTCAAATATGTTGAGGCAGGGTGCTGATTGCAAACAACCAATGTTTCAGTGACTTTGTCATCGAAAAGATTTGTTTTTGAATTAGCTAAATAAGGTAAATTTTTTTTATAATTAACCTCCGCTCTTATATTATTTGGAAAAAGCAACATGCAACTGAGCCAATAGAGCACTGGACATCACTCTCAGTCTGTACTAGGCTGACCAATCACTGATCAGGTCATCTGGCTTCTTAGTCCAGCAATATAGCAGATTATGGTGCAATAGAAATCTCACAAAATGAATACCTATTAAATTGGACATCCCAAAGTCTGTCTACCATCTTCAAGGCACAATTAGGAATGTGACGGACTACTCCCTATTTGCCTGGATGGGTGAAGGTTCAATAATACTTAAGAAGTTTGACAATATTCAATAAAAGTAATTTGCTTGATTGGCATCTCATCCACAACATTAACTGTTCAGTTCCTCCATAACTGATGCACCAATGGCAGGAGTGATGCACAGCATCAGCTTAAACTGCCTTCAGCAGCATTTTCCAATCCCAGAAACTCCATCATCTAGAAAAACAAGAGCAGTAGGGTCATGGGAACACCACCCTCCCAAGTTCCCCTCCAAGCCACACAGCATTCTAACTCAGAAAAGTGACAGTGAATGAATGATGATTCAATGTCAGAATCTGGAATTCCCACCCTAACAGGACTGTGGGTCTACTTACAGCAGTTCAAGAAGGTAACTCACCATCACCTTCTCAAGGGCAACCAGATGCTGGCGTTGCCAATAATACCCACATAGTATGAAAAAAATGCCTTTCAGTGTAATCTTTCAATTGTGACTATCTCTTGTGCTGTCAATAGAAACATTTTCATTGTCACTCTCAGAATAAATAACGTAAGCAAACAGACTCTTAAAGGAGATGATCATTGCTGAAAACTGGGAGCAGAAATTCTTGTACAAATCATTGTAATTGTGTTTTCCAGTTAGGAATGTGCAGAGTTATGTTCACAAGTACAAGACATTACTTAGAGTACATAGCACAGTATCAGACTTCTCTTTTAGCTCTATTCATATCACCTCCCAGTGCACTTACTTAATTGCAGCTCTTCTTTATATCTTTTTTCTCATGTACTCAATAGCTTCCTACTGAAATTTTTCATTTTCCTACTGGATTTGTGATTTTTTTAAAATTGATAGCCCCTAGTTTTGAATTGTCCCACAGGTGGAGACATTCTTTGAACACCTATCCAGTTCAACCCACTCAAAATTTTAGACTTATTAAATAAGCCCAATTTCTTCAATATTTTGTGACTTTGATTTTTTGGGTCCCAGCATCTTAGTCTTTTCTATTGTACTTTCTCCACCATTGTGTACTTTTTATAATACAGACCAGATATTTAAATGGTCCACTGAGATATTTTTGTGTGATTAAGGAAAATAACACAACTGCAATTGTTCTTTACGCCCCTCTCTGGAATACTGTGTGAATGAGAATTTACCACGGCAGAGAGCGGCGCGAGCTGGGCGGAAGTGAAGTTGGAGCGCAGAGCTAGTC
The DNA here is from genome assembly GCF_004010195.1 of Chiloscyllium plagiosum. Taxonomy (NCBI): domain Eukaryota; kingdom Metazoa; phylum Chordata; class Chondrichthyes; order Orectolobiformes; family Hemiscylliidae; genus Chiloscyllium; species Chiloscyllium plagiosum. The sequence goes on along the minus strand of NC_057718.1, from coordinate 17,489,444 downwards.
GGGAAGGTAAGTGATTGATATTTGAGTGGGTGTGTTCGAGGACAAATAAGAATGCGGAATACAGGGTTAACGGTAGGGTTCTTAGTACGGTGGAGGAGCAGAGGGATCTTGGGGTCTATGTTCATAGATCTTTGAAAGTTGCCACTCAGGTGGATAGAGCTTGTAAGAAGGCCTATGGTGTATCAGCGTTCATTAGCAGAGGGATTGAATTCAAGAGGCGTGAAGTGATGTTGTAGCTGTACAGGACCTTGGTTAGGCCACATTTGGAGTACTATGTGCAGTTCTGGTCGCCTCACTTTAGGAAAGATGTGGAAGCTTGGGAGAGGGTGCAGAGAAGATTTACCAGGATGTTGCCTGGAATGGAGAATAGGTCATACGAGGATAGATTGAGAGTGCTAGGAACTTTAAGTGGCAATTGGATAGGTACATGGATGGGTGCTTAAGCTAGGACAAATGTTCGGCACAACATCGTGGGCCGAAGGGCCTGTTCCTGTGCTGTATTGTTCTATGTTCTATGTACCATAGTTCTCAATACATAGCTGAAGCTGTCAATCTTTTTCTGAAAGTACAAGTATTGGCTGGTTGCAAGTACACTGCAGCAGTCAGCAGGATATGCTCTTGGCTCGTGTAATGCAATGTTTATCCACCTAATTTGTACATGAAAACTTTTCTTTCACAAAACCTCTAACTGCTGGATCATAGTTCATACTCAGATTTGGAAGAATTCAGTAAAATGAGTTATGACGTCTAAAATGAAAGTAAAGTGCTGTAAAAGCTGGAAATCTGAGATAAAAGCACCACATGCTGGAGAAACTCAGCAGGTCTAGCAGCATCTGAGAAGACAGAAGCGATGTTAACATTTTGTGTTCAACTGGACTGAGGGGTTTTGAAGAAATCATATTGCATTTGAAATCTTTGCTGGTGTTGCTTGCACTAAAGCAATTCAACTATGAAAGGAGACCAGATAGTCTGGGGTTGTTTTTCTTAAAGCAAAGACAACTAAGGGTAGGAATGGGTGGGATCTGACTGAGATGAACAAAGTTCTGAGGGGCATAGACAGGGTAAATAGGGAGAATCTTTTCCCCTTAGTCAAGGGATCAATAATCAGGAGCACAGGTTTAAGACAAGGAGCAGGAGGTTGAGAACGGTTTGGAGGGAAAAACATTTTTCAAACCAGAGAATTATGGATATTCGGAACTCACTCAAGACACTTCAAAACTATTTAGATGAACACTTGATTGGTCAGAGCCCAGGATCCTCTTTTCCTGCTGTAACAACTCCAATAAATTTCTGTTAGGTAAACATTACTAAAGGTTACTAAATTGGGATGGATAAATAGAACTGAGATACAAATTAGCTATGACCTATTCTAACGGAATAGCAGAATGGGTTTGAGGAATGAATGGTAATGACCTGTTCTTGTCTCTAATGACTTGATAAAGTTACCATTGTTTGTTTTGATAAAATACAATACACATACTGTTCACATTGTAAAATGTGTAAATCAAGTTTATTTGTTCTCAAAGAGTTGCATTATGAAATAAAATTACTGCCACAAACTTTACAAGCTGCCAAAATTACAGGAATAATAAATTAAGATTACTGACACTGAAAAATTATCAATATTCTACATGAAAATTAACACTATTGCCACAAGGTCAGTTATTTCACAACTAGAAAGAAAACCATCCTAAATTACTGGATTATTACAGCATGTGTGTACACAAGCATGCCTGGTTCAACAGACTCTGAAGACTGTTAAAAGGTGATAAATTGCAGCATGGTTTCAGAATAACTGATCAGGCAGCCCTAATAATGCGGCATTACCTTCGTTTAACGTGTGTGTACTATGTGCATGTCCACTTTCCTCCATTCTGTAAATCTCATGTGATGATACAGTACAAAGAGAAGACTTGGCTTCCCAGATAGCTGGAGTCATCATCCAAACCTGCATCAAAACTGGACTTGCATCTCAAAACTGCTGCATGCACTGCAGTTCAATATCATGTGTACTGATTTGGAGTCATACTTAGGGTTTTTGTTATGATATTTTCGTTGATAATACTGGCAATGAAAGCAAAGAAAGGAAGTACAATTGAGAAAAGGGCAAGTACAACACCACTTTAAAATAACTCCTATTGCATCTTAACTGAAACCACAGCACATAAATACTTTACATGGTTAGCATGCAGCCTTTAATTTACATATGACTAAGCACATTCACAATAATATCTTATTTCTACCATTAAGAAATATATAATTTAACTAGACTGCTAACAAAGAACCTAGACACAGGATGAATACAAAACATTCTACAGCATGATCCATCAAACAGAAGCCTGCGTGCTGGGCCCAGTTCGGGTTGTGTAGTATCCTGATACACCTGGCACAATGCACAAATCAAACTTTCTTCTTTTTCTTGTTGTAAACAAAAACACAATGCAGCCAATTAATACTTAATGTTATTTAAGGATCAATCTTCCTGCTTTTGTTGGTCTACCCCAGCTTTCGGTCAACACTTAATACTCTCCTCAAATAAAAAATAATTTCCAAAACACATTTTTTTGCCAGATACAACAAAAAAACACAGTGGAGGCCATTATCTATAGTATTAAGGTCACATCGCTATGAAAATATATTTTAAAAAGAGAGAATTTTAAAGAGGAGGAGAGGGGGGATGACCGGCTCAAAAGAGCTTGTGAAAGCAATTCAACTAATTCTTTACGAAATATTTGCATTTCTCAGTCTAAATAGAGCTGTGTGGTAGAAAAACATTTGTTGGCAGGTGAGCTCCTCTGTTATTACCAATACATGCCTCCATTCTCATCAATGGGAGGATGCCTGAAAACAGGTCACACAAATTTACAGATTTCCATTTGTTCACAATTTTACACAACTGCAAATTTAGGCTGTTATTCCCATTTTCAAACCTTGCACTCATTTCAAACCCCAAAAGAAGAGCTATTAGGGAGCACTGTATTAAAGAGGTCGTGCTGTGACAGGATGTGTCCGTAGTGCAGTTAAACTATTTGTTCCCTTTTTGAAAATTAGCATAATTGGAATAAATATACAGGTTTGCTGCTTTATGGGTTTGGTTAAAATTCTTGAGCTTATTTACATCCACTGTTACTTGAACAGTTTTCCTTGATGATAAAAAGTTAACTTCTCTAGATCCTACACATTGTAAAAATAGATATTACACTGCTAATACAATACTCATGGTTAAAACTGTACAGCTGTTCTCTTGTTCTACACGCTGGTAAAAACAGCCAGCTGGGTTCGCACTGGGGCATGGTGGGAACACTTGAACCTACAGGCAAGTCGTCTAACATGGTCCACTGCAAAGGGTAAGTGAAGTAGGGGGAGGGGTGGAAGAGAAATCTTTACTGCCATGCGATAAAACTACTCTCCAAGGACTAGTAAGATTAAATAAAGACAAGTTTAGCACAATATTCAAGGTTATGGAAAATTAATAGACTGGGAGCATGGGAATATAAAAGGTGCTTTTCTCTTCAAGGGAGTTACCCCAGAATGCAATCTTCATGCCCCTCTGCTGTGATGGCAAAGTACTGGCTTTAAGTTGGGCAGAGCACTGCAAAAGAACAAAAACACATTAACATCCAGCTAGAATTTGAAATAACACTGAATTTACAACCACAGAAACAGGCTCTTTGAACCGATCAATTCACACCACTATTTATATTCCATTGGAATCTCCTTCCGTCATTCCTCAGGAAACAAACAATCAGTATAGCCCTCTACTTTTTTCTCATTGCAAGTACCACATTCTTGCCACTGTCTTTGGTAGAGATTTTTTTCTGAAATTCCTATTTCATTTCTTTGCCATAATCATATTGATGACCTCCACGTCCTTTATTGCCCACAAGTGAAACACCTTTCATGTCTGCCATTTCTATTAAAACCTTCCATAATGTTAAAGAAGCCTACAAGGTCACCCCTCAGCCTTCTCTTTTCAATTGCATAGACACTCGGATTATTTAATCCTTATATTTATAAACTAACAGCTCTGAACTCACCCTCGATATTAAACAGCATTACAACTGTTGAATCCTCATCACTAACCAGAAATATAATTAGATACTGCGTTATAAACACTGTGGCCACATGAATAAATTAAAGATTGAATTTGAATGATTTATTGTCACTTGCATTTTATAGTGAATAGTACAATAAAATAGTGAAAAGCTTTAACTGTCACCACTATCTGGTGCCATTTTGAAGTTTAAGAATAAATGATAATGACTGAAAGACAGTCTATTTTTAATCTGCCACCTCCAACAAGAGTCAACTCACTAGCGAAACAACACTTGTTCTGTCACCCTCCCCCCACTGCCTTATCATCGTCTGCACTGGACCTACCATCGTCCTTCCATTGCCATCTCGCTGATAACTAGGACGCCGGCATCTGCAGTCCTCACTGTCTCCAAGTCCCTGCACCGGGCCTACTGTGACCACAACCAGAGATCCCTGGCTCCGTTGAGACCTCAATAATGCCAGAAGTCCCCACTCTGGGCCTATTGTAACCAGGAGTCCTGGGCTTGGCTGCCAAGCCAGGCTAGGCCAGGCTGCCACTGCGCCAAGATTCCTGCTCCAGCCGCCCTCAGAGATATTGCCTTGCTAGTGCTGCCATCTTGGAGTCTGCTGGCGCTGCAGCTGCTTCCACTCGCTGTAGGAGCTATGATTCGCTGGCCCTGAACACCAGGAGGACGTCCTTGCTGCCACCACCTCCAATCACTGGGAGATGTCGCATCCGTCACAGCTTCCAACCGCCAAGAGGCTGCCGCCACTCCACACGTGGCCCATTCGTGCTACTGCACCAATACTGCCAACTAATCCGCCAAACAAAAGAAAATGAATTAAAAAAAAACAAAAAAAGGAGTAAAAAGAAAAAAAGAAAGCAGATCGGAGCAGGTGAGCCCTGGGCAAGAGCCCGCACACAGCCCTGCTACCACACTGCCATCTTGGACTCTGCAGAATTCTGCACTAAGTAGCTACATTCCAACTTGGTTAAAAACAAGGACTGCAGATGCTGGAAACCAGATTCTGGATTAGTGGTGCTGGAAAAGCATCAGGCAGCATCCGAGGAGCAGGAAACTCAATGTTTCGGGCAAAAGCCCTTCATCAGGAATACAGGCAGAGTGCCTGAAGTGTGGAGAGATAAATGAGAGGAGGGTGGGGGTGGGGAGAAAGTAGCATAGAGTGCAATAGGTGAGTGGGGGTGGGGATGAAGGTGATAGGTCAGGGAGGAGGGTGGAGTGGATAGGTGG
>NC_057718.1:17441992-17483736 GCF_004010195.1 Chiloscyllium plagiosum | reverse complement strand
GAAAGGTGTGGGGAGGGAAATATATCCCTGGTGGTGGTGTCTGTTTGGAGGTGGCGGAAATGTCGGTGGATGATTTGGTTTATGCGAAGGTTGGTAGGGTGGAAGGTGTGCACCAGGGGCGTTCTGTCCTTGTTGCGGTTGGAGGGGTTGGGTCTGAGGGCGGAGGTGCGGGATGTGTATGAGATGCGTTGGAGGGCATCTTTAACCACGTGGGAAGGGAAATTGTGGTCTCTAAAGAAGGAGGCCATCTGGTGTGTTCTGTGGTGGAACTGATCCTCCTGGGAGCAGATACGGCGGAGGAATTGGGAATATGGGATGGCATTTTTGCAGGAAGTGGAGTGGGAAGAGATGTAATCAGGTAGCTGTGGGAGTCCGTGAGTTTGTAGAAAATGTCGGTGTCAAGTCGTCGTCATTAATGGAGATGGAGAGGTCCAGAAAGGGGAGGGAGGTGTCAGAGATGATCCAGGTAAATTTAAGGTCAGGGTGAAATGTGTTGGTGAAGTTGATTAATTGCTCAACCTCCTTGCGGGAGCACGAGGTGGCGCCAATGCAGTCATCAATGTAGCGGAGGAAGAGTTGGGGAGTGGTGCCGATATAATTACGGAAGATGGGCTATTCTACGTAGTCAGCAAAGAGACAGGCATAGCTGGAGCCCATACGGGTGCCCATGGCTACCCCTTTGGTCTAGAGGAAGTGGAAGGATTTGAAGAAGAAATTATTAAGGGTGAGGACCAGTTCGGCCAAACGAATGAGCGTGTCGGTGGAAGGGTACTGTTGGGGACGTTAGGAGAGGAAGAAACAGAGGGCTTGGAGGCCCTGGTCATGGCGGATGGCGGTGTAGAGGGACTGGATGCTGCCTGAACTGCTGTGCTTTTCCAGCACCACTAATCCAGAAGCTACATTCCAACTTCCCAAACCATAATCTACAGATTTGCCTCGAGAAGTGCAGCTCCAACATCACTTCAGATGCTCAATACCATTCAGGATAAAGCAGCCCACTAAATTGGTATCGCACCCATCATCTGAAACATCCAATTTTCAACCACTGGTTCTCAATGACTGCAGTGTGTACCATCAAGGTGCAATGTAGTGACTGACCAATGCCCCATCTTCCACTCAGAAGAAAAGCATCAATTCTTGGGGTTACCAATCCCTGCAAATTCCCTTCCAAGTCAAGTTAACAGGCAAGTGGGGAACAGAAAGAAAGACTTTCAGGTTTCTAGAATTTTTAATGCAAGAAATGCTTCTCAATTTCACTCCAAATAGTATGGCTCTGATTTTAAGATTATGCTTTTATTCTAGATTTTGTAATCACAAAAGGAAATTGATCAATTTTGCAACCTGAAACATCTTGAGGAGGTCATCTTCCTGAACTTGTATATCCAAAACAATCCAAATTATGTTTATATATGTTATCATAATTTAACCTCTTATAATCCACTGGATTCACCACATAAACACAGTGGCTACAAAAGCAGGTCAGATATTAGGAATACTGCAGCAAGTAACTCACCTCCCAACTCCCCAAAGCCTGTCCATCATCTGCAAGGCACAAAGAATGAGATCAAATACCCCCCACTTGCCTGGATGAGTGCAACCCCAACAAGACTCAAGAAGCTTGACACCATCCAGAACAAAGCAGCCTGCTTGACTGGCACCACATCCACAAACATCCACTCCCTGCACCACTGACACTCATAAGCAGCAGCATATGCCATCTAGTACCATCTACAAGCTGAATTGCAGATATCCAAAGATCCTCAGACAAACCGACAATCACTTCCATCTAGAAGGACAAGGGCTGCAGATATATGGGAACACCACCACTTTCAAAATCTCCTCCACACCACTCACCATCTTGACTTGGAAATATGTCACTGTGCCGCTATAGCTGAGTCCAAATCCTTGAATTCCCTCCCTAATGGTATTGTGGGTCAACCCACAGCAGATGAACTGCAGTGGTTCACGAAGGCAACTCACCACTGCTTTCTCAAGGGAAACTAGGGGCAGACAATAAAGGCTAGCCAGCCAGCGATGCCCACATCCCATAAAATGAATAAAATGTTAAAAATCCACACAGCATTCAATAATAATGCTATAAATGGTGCTATATGAACACACTCCTCTCTCATTTTCCATAAACAACAAATCTTGTATAAAAGCCACCCAAACAGAACACAGATCTCTTGCCCTTTGCAGAGGTCTGACCTCCTGGAAGACACAGTTTACAAACTTTGAACCCTTATATTGTTTAGAAACATGTAAAGGTCCTTAAAATCGCATGCTCAATGTGAATCACTTCTCAGTTAATTTAACATCTTGCAGTAATTTTACATTTTAGCCTTCAGATTCCATATATCGTTTTGATTCCCCTAATTAACTGTCCTATGTACTTCTAGAGATTTTCAATTATTTCTGGGAATGGCAACATCTCAAGATCTCTCTCTCTTTCCACAAACTAAGATTTTTTTCCACTTCCCAAAACACCAAATGACTATATTGCCAATTTAATTTTTTATTAGTAAAAGAGTTCTCTATACATACAAGATCCATGAAGACATTAGCTCAGCATACAAGCTTTTCAGAAATCACAGTCCCTACAGTGCAAATAGAGACCATTTAGTCCAACGAGTCTGCGCGGACCGTCAGAAGAGCATCTCATCCCCATTTATTCCCCTAACTCCATATTTACCATAGCTAACCCAACTAACCTGTACAACTCTGGACACAACAGGGCAATTTAGCAAGGCCAAACAACCTAACCTGCACATCTGCGGACTATGGGATGAAATCAGAGCACCCAGAAGAAACCCACACAGATGTGGGGAGAACAGACAAACTCCACACAGTGACCCAAGGCTGTAATCAAACCCAGGTCCCTGGTGCTGTAAGGCAGTAGTACTAACCACAGAGCCACTGTGCCATTCTATCCACTGTGCTTCCTATCCGCAGTTTATCCCTTGGATGTAGGAGAGCAAGACAAGAATCTTTTTACAGAAAAAGCCAGATAACTAATTACATACATAAGTTTACACAACAAACAAACAAACAAACATCCTTTGACCAGTGCTGCCATGAAACTTTTTTTTTGAGAGCGAAACACAAAGTATGGTATATATGATTAAAGCAACAAATGATTAAAAAGCAGTTACTTGGTTTTGGGACTCTAGAGAGGAAACAAACATGCATGAAGTCATCATTTAAGTAGGAATGAATCCTTTTACATCATGGTAAACAACCAGGATATCAGTTCCTAAGAACTGCACAAATATACAAGTGCTAGTTACATTAAAAGTCCCAGAGACCTCTGTCCTTTGGACAATATACACAAACCTCAGTCAATCCAGCCTTTATACGAGTGCTAGCACAACAAAAAAAAACAAAACAAAGAAACATCAGGTGTTAGAGGAAAGTAAATGTAAATTCAACAGAAACAAAAATCCAAAAACAAAAGGAAAAAACTAAAGTGAATTAAATACTTTACAGTTTTCTCAATCTACATAATCACACTGCAATTAAATTCATTTACCTGACTTTAGACAAGTTTGTTATTATTGTAAGTGGTCTTTTAATTAAAAAAAAGATTTCCCACTGGGGCCATGTGCTGGGTCAATTTGTCCTCTACAAGATAGAGACACAAAGCTTTGTTCTGCACTTTTCACAATTGGTATCAAAATTACTAATAGTCATCAAAATGTGTTTCGAATGGAATAAAATGCCAGCTCTTTCTCTTGTCCTGGGGATGCTCAGCTCCCGAAAGCTGCACCAGGCAATTGCTGAACTGACAGATTGCCAGGGCTCACACAGACAAAGCTGATAGGCTGGGGAGTAAAACAGGATAAGGACTTAAATCTGTAACTGGTGGAAAATTACTTTGTCACCATACCAGATTAGCCTTGTATGAACTTTAACTCTGCAACTACATTTGAACGTTTATGCACTTAAAAATCCTATCAATTCTGTTTGTTGAAATTTCTTGAAGACGCTTTGAACACTGGTGAGATCTGAAGTGTGACAGATCAACTTTAAATGCTACACTTTCATTTGAGGACATAGATTTTAACTTATCTAGCAACTTAATGTTCAACAATTCAAAGCACGGCAAATCTGGCTTTTAAAGGAGGTTACTTCTTTTTCTTGGTGCTTTATTACCAGGGTACATCTCTTCCTTAGGTGGAAGACTAGGTAATAGTGAGGGAGGATCCTGTACTGTTAGGTTTCAGAATCTTTGTTTTGCCCACATAATTCTAGTTTCCTAGTGGAATTGGAGAGTAAACGGTATGCAAAGTGCTGATGGTGAAGGAAACATAAATACCTAGAATATGTCCCTGAGGATTGGAAGCCATCTAGCTGCTGATGTTATAGGTCTTGGAGTTGATTGACATTTGGTTCTTATTTCTGCCACACATCTGCACTACATGAAGGTCAAGCTGATACTGAAAGCTTGAAGGTCCAAAGCTACAGGCAACTTCAGGTTGGGTCAGATCAGGTGAAGTGTATAGTTTGGTCTTTTGTCCTACATCCTCGGTCAAGCCTTTTTGGATGTATTTTATCCTGTACATGTGCTCCTTTTGCTTTGAGTGTCTGCACAAGTGTACGACTTGGCAGGTTGGCCTTTGCAGTTTTGCAGAAACAGAGAGAACGATTGGGCTCCCAGGGAGGTCTGACCTTGCATTTTCCAACTCAGGACGAGTTATGTAGTTAAGCTCTCTCCAATCCACTACTGGAGTTTCACAGCTCCACACCCAGCTCCACCAGCAACACACCACTAACCTAACCCCACCTCCACTAGCATTCCTTCCAATCCTTGGTTCTTTAATTTATTTTCAAGGGTATTTTTACATTCTTTCAAAATACCTAGCAGAGTTCTGTGGGTGTTGAAGTTTTGTACTTAACGGATCATGTCTAAGAATTTTCAACAAAAATTAACATGCTATCATATCCCTTAACATGAGATAGAAGCATGGTGGCTCAGTGGCTAGCACTGCTGCCTCACACATCCAGGGACCCAGGTTTGATTACATCCTTGAGTGGCTGTCTGTGATGAGTTTCCACATTCTCCCTGTGTCTGTGTGGGTTTCCTCCAGTTTCCTCCCAGTCCAAAAACGTTCGGGTTAGGGGAATTGGCCATGCTAAATTGCACAGTGTTCAGAAATGTGTAGGTTAGGTGCATTAGTCAGGGATAAATACAGAGTAATAGGATAGGGGAATGGGTCTGGGTGGACTTGTGGTCTGAAGGGCCTGTTTTCACATTGTAGGGATTCTATGATAACTATATATACGCCTTATTTACAGAAACCAAATGTAAAACTACTAAGAGACTAAATTTCTCATTTCCACATGCTTACAGAAAAGGGGGGAAGCAAATCCTTTTGACCACATGATACAATTTCTTATAAAGTGTAATTATCATTCCGTTATGCCCTTTTGTTTCTGTAATTTCCTTTTTATCTCCACTGACGTGTTTTACTGCAAGCTAATTCTAAATTGTAAGTGCCTGAAGATCAATTTACACTGGCAAGTTTGCAGGCAATAAATCAGCACTGTTATCAGAGCTTTTTGCTGTATGCTTATAAGGAGTGAAATCAAAATGTGTGGTGCTGAAAAAGCACACCATAAGGGCTGATGCCCGAAACGTCGACTCCTTCTCCTTGGATGCTGCCCGACTTTTCCAGCGCCATACTTTTTGACTCTGATCTCCAGCATCTGCAGTCCTCACTTTCTCCTGTAGGGAATTAAGCCTGCCGAGCAACTTGCCATACTGTTTCAAATTATGCTGATTATTTATGTAGTCTGCAGGAAAAGAAATTAAGTTTGAAGCATTGACACAAGGGTGGAAATTCTTTAAGTGAATTATTTCTGCTTCAAGACAGAATTTGGCAATAAACTGGTTACGTTTTAGTCGTTTTCATGAATAGAAGTTAATAAATAATTTCTTGTTTGGGAAAGGAATAAAACTAGAAAGGAAAGAAGGGGTAGAACATGCAACAATTGGTATTTTTGAAGCCCTCACGCTTTACAACAATTGCTCAACTTCTATAAACAGGTGACAATTCTTGATAATGGCACGTTTCATTCATTCTAGGAAAATAAATGAGGGGTGATTTTTTTTTTCTTATAATGATACTGGTCATCATTGCTGGAAAATGAAACAACTTTTCAATTTTGACACCCAGTGTAAGCATCAGATAGTATCTGATCAGTTATAGTATAAACACAAAACAGTATAGCTACAATCATGCCCCATTAACGAGCCAAGATCCAATTTCAGAAGGATCCTATTAAAAAAAACTTTGCTGTCTTAATACTAAAATGATCAGAGTAGCTTAGTAACTGCCACTCAGAATTTGTGCAGCAATTCTTCAAATTATTTTCTGTGATCTCTGCAGGAAAATGACTACTTCCCTGGGGTTACTGCTGAACATCTATGAAGGAAGACTAGAAAAACCCCATACAAATTCGATTTGCCTTTAGAAATGCATGTAATCACGTTACACAGCAAGCTAGTACCCAAACAGGTTCTGCTCAATTTCCATGATGCTGATTTTGGCTAATATCACAGCAATGTGGTTTAATGTAACTTACATCACAGTGTTGATTATGTGTTGCCAAAAAAATGTCAAACAATTGAACGTACTACCTACGAACAAACTGCCTGTTTAACATTCATGGAGATTACTACAAGTTTACTTTTTTGTGCAGGTAAAACTAGATTAAGATACAAGATAGTTAATGACCTATCAGAATACTTCCAACAGTCTTACATTTAGCAGAGCAATTAGTTCTAGATAAATATTGTCATCCGATCTTGATTTTAAATTTGGCTGATGTACAATTAAGGTCTCAGTTGAAAGTGTTCTTTGGCAACATTTTAGTCTCCTTGTACAACCTCCAGTCATCAATGCATACCAGAACTGAGCCATACTATTGGGAAAAAACACATTTTAATAAACATTCAAATCAACCATACTAGAGGTCATTGCAATAAAATTCAGTAGTGAGAAAAGACAATATAAAAATACAGATCACTTATAATTTATCAGCATTTGACTATTTACATATTAGTGAATAATTTGGAAGTAAATCTGGACTAACCTTTCAGAATGTAATCTGTCAGCAAGCTTGGCACTTTCTCACTATCTTCCTTCATTGCCTGAAGGACTTAAAAGGGGATTGCAACAATCAGATTTGCAAATCAACATTTTCTTAAGGAAAGAATAAATTCCCTTTTGGAATATTAAGACAACTGAAGAATAAACACTAAAAGTGGACAGAGAATCCATGGATAGAGATTGGTTGACAGACAGGAAACAAAAAGTAGAAATAAATGGGTCATTTGTCAAGTCATAACCAGTAACTAGAGGGATTCCACAGGAATTAGTCTTAGACCCCAGCTGTTCACAATATGTAAAAAATGATTTGTCGCAACAGAATAATATATCACCAAGTTTTAGACAACTCAAAGCTGAGTGGGAGGGTGAACTGTGAGGAAGATGCAGAGATGCTTCAATATGATTTGGATAAATTGAGTAACTCAGCAAATGCATAGTAAATGAAGTATAATGTAGATAAACAAGATGAGGTAATCTACCTTGTTTGAAAAAAATATGAAGGCAGATTATTTGAATGATCTGATAAGGGGAGATGCAACAAGACCTGGGTGACCTTATACACCAGTCGCTGCAAGCAAGCATTAGGTGCAGCAGGCAATGGAAAAGGCAAGTGGTATACTGGTCTTGACAGCAAGAGGATTTAAATAAAAGGAACAGGAATGTCTTGCTACAACTTTACAGGACCTTGATGAGACCACAGTTGGAGTATTGTGTTTAACTTTGGTCTCCTTATCTGAGGAAGGCTGTTCTGGCTATGGAGGGAGTCCAACAAATGTTTAGCAAGCTGATTCCTGCTAGAGAAGCACTGATATATGAAGAGATACTGGATTGATTAAGACTATATTCATTAGGGTTTAGAAGAATAATGGGGTATCTCAGAAACTTGTAAAATACCAATAGGACTAGACAGAGTCAACACAGGATGTGTTATCCCAATGACTAGATAGTCCAGAACCAGAGGTCACAGTCTAAGGATGACTCAGATGAAAAGGAATTTCTTCACCCAGACAGTGATGTGCCTGTGGATTTTGCTGCCACAGAAAACAACTTGTGCCAAAACATTGAATGCGTTCAAGAAGGAATGTGGATTATAATTCTTAGGCTAAAAGACAGTGATGTGCCTGTGGATTTTGCTGCCACAGAAAACAACTTGTGCCAAAACATTGAATGCTTTCAAGAAGGAATGTGGGTTATAATTCTTAGGCTAAAGGGTTGAAAAGATATTGGGGGGGGGGGAAACTGCAGAAAGGGTACTAAGTTGGATGAATGGCAAAGCAGACTCGAAGGAATGAATGGCATTTTCCTACTCCTACTTTGTATGTTTCTAAGTCACAAACATAAACTAAATAAATATGTACAAATGTTTAAATAAAAGTGGGCATCAATGAATATCTCATATCAGTGACAGCTGTGTGCTCACTACTTCTGCAACAGATGATAGCACTGCAGGTAGTTTCAGATTTGGCCTCCAAATACAGAGCTTTTTTTTGGAAAAGATTGTGATAAATAAATCTTTTTGACAATAGCACAAAACAGGTGAGATGAAATGGACAGCCCATTTTATAGTTCATCTGACTTTCATTTCTGAACACCTTAACACAACAAAACCTGATTCTTCCTTAAAATAGGCTCCAGATTCAGTCCTGCTGCCTTTGTTAGAGAAACTGGATACAAAGGTACTGTGATATTCACATACAAATCATTGCTGTAAAAATACCCACAAAGACCGAGAACATATGCCAAACCATTAATTTAAGAGTGCCAGAAGATCCTGAAGCACTTGCTTCATGGATTAAAAAGCAGCAATCTTACAGGATTATTTTCTAGTACCTTAATGGTACTGTTGATACATCTAATGCCATACCGGGCCTCACCAAGCTGACTGCACAGAGTGGGATGCCTGAAACTTTAAGATCAACACTTGGGAATGGTGAACCAAGCTTATTTATAGATAGGTTTTCAGTCAATAGTGATTTGGATTATTGACCTTTTCATTTTCAGGACTATGGGCTATTGGAATATCAATAGTTACCTATGGGCCAAAATTAATTGGTTAACCTCTTTAGACATATTTAGAGTAACCAAATTATAGCTTAAAGTTCTGCATCTATTTGAATTGGTTTTTATCTCACCCAGAGGAATGAAGCACAAACATACAAGGGAAATATGATTTATTCCCAGTACATCAGAGAATAAAAAGGCTGCAATTATAATTTACTAGACATAATAACAAAACAAATGTTTTGAGAGCAAAGTCCTCTCTTTGTATTTTATAAAATCACTGTCACTCACTTTTGGTCAAAATTTGAAGATCTTCTACAGATGGGGGTCCAGCCTTCTTCTCATAAGGGATGACTGTTGTTAAATACTGTCATAAAGAGAACAAAATATATAGTAAAATAATGTTCTGCCATATGAAATGTTGGTATATAATTGCTAATTTTTATTTGCACTTATGCATCAACACTACCACTATCCCAAATCGCTGTAGGCTAAAGCCAGCTGGAGGAAAGAGGCTAAGCAATGCCTTCTAGTCAAGTTCTATCGTAACAGACTCAATTACACCATTACATTGGTTTCACTCAGATGGTGGTAATGTTAAAATGTTGAAACTTCGAAACTCAAACAAGCAGGGAACTAATTGGTACACACAGTTGTTGTACCCGAACAGCTAAATAACAGATACGACGATGTATACATCTATATTAAACAAACATGAGAGGAAAAAAAAAAGAGGATGGATGAATTTGTACAGCACTTACAAAACAGTCAATGATAGAATGAAGTACCATCAGTTTTATTTGGAAGATTAACAAGCAGTGTATAGTATTTACAGTTGAAGAAAGGCTCTTAAGTTTTTTTTCTCATTAAAACTGGGGTACCAGGCCTCTAGTTCTTAAATGCTGAGTGTTTAACGAAAAAAACGTAATTTCAGTACAGAGCCGAAAAGTCACAATATTTTACCAAGACTAAATAACAGTCATCCCACCTAAACGTTTAAACCAGTGAATTTGTTTATGAAAATGTGGCAAAAAACAGGTTCATAATTGACTGTTTCTATAAATTCTTATCTCATGTTTGACTTGCAGTTGCAACTCAACTACATTTCATTTGCAGGTAGTGCAGATTTAAAATGTGCACTGGCAGCTAAATTTGTTTGAGAGCTATTAACATTACATTCTTCTTTCCTGTGTTTTTATTGACACATAAACTGATCACAAGATTTCATAGGATGTCAAAAATGTTTTATATGGTCACTTGTGCATTTTATTTGGTCTGCCAGGCAAGTAAGAAATAACAATAATTATGTGTGTACAAAAAAATTTTTTGATTCACTATGGGGATGTACCTACTAGAGAAGGTGCAAAACTTGACCTACTCTTGGGAAATAAAGCAGGGCAGGTGACTGAGGTGTCAGTGGGGGAACACTTTGGGGCCAGCGATCATAATTCTATTAGTTTTAAAATAGTGATAGAAAAGGATAGAGCAGATCTAAAAGTTGAAGTTCTAAACTAGAGGAAAGAAAATTTTGACAGTTTTAGGCAAGAACTTTCAAAAGCTGACTGAGGGCAGATTTTCGCAGGTAAAGCGATGGCTAGAAAATGGGAAGCCTTCAAGAATGAGATTAGGTTAGTCCAGGGACAGAACATTCCTGTTGGGATGAAAGGAAAGGCTGGTAGGTGTAAGGAATGCTGGATGACTAAAGAAATTTAGGTTTTGGTTAAGAAAAAGAAGGAAACCTATGTCAGGTATAGACAGGAGTGATCGAAGTGTATTAGAAGTGTATAAGTGCAGCAGGAGTACACAAGAGGGAAATCAGGATTGCAAAAAGGGGACAAGATAGCTTTGGCAAATAGGGTTAAGGAGAATCCAAAGGGATTTTATAACTAGATTAAGGACAAAAGGGTAACTAGGGAAAGAACAGGGCCCCTCAAAGACCAGCAAGGCAGCCTTTGTGTGGAGCCACAGGAGATGGGCGAGATACTAAACGGGTATTTTGCATCTGTGTTTACTATGGAAAAGGACTTGGAAGATACAGAATGTAGGGAAATAGATGGCGACATCTTGAAAAATGTCCAAAATACAGTGGAGGTGGTGCTGGATGTCTTGAAATGCATAGAAGTGGATAAATCCCCAGAACCTTATCAGGTGTACCCTAGAATTCTGTGGGAAGCTAGGGAAGTGATTGCTGGGCCCCTTGCTGAGATATGTTATTCATAGTCACAGGTGAGGTGCCAGAAGACTGTTGGTTGGCTAACATGGTACCACTATTTAAGAAAGATGGCAAGGAAAAGCCAGGGAACTATAGACTGGTGAGCCTGACATCGGTAGTGGGCAAGTTGTTGACAGGAGGGGTTTGAAGGGATATAGGCCTTGCGTTGGCCAATGGGACTAGATTTGGTTAGGATATCTGGTCGACACGGACAAGTTGGACCAACACATGTGTCCGTGCCGTACGTCTCTATGACTCTAAGAAAATCTGTGAATCATGCATGTTAATCTAATTCACAACATTGTTAAAAAGGTGATTTCAGGTCGATCCAATTACATCAAAGAATGGTTGCCTTGGATTACATAAGACAAATTGGAGATTTTTAGACTGAATTTGTACAAGTTATATTATATTTATATGAAGCTCTAATATTGTATTTGGACTTCTACTTTCAGTTTTGTGCATTACACCATAGAAATTAAATACCTGCCTAGGAAGGTAGGGGTCAAAATGCTACCAAGGCAAGGAATAAATCATGAAGAAAATGCATAATTTCTTGTGAACAGATCAGAAGCTGATCTAATTGAGGTGTTTATGACCATTGAAAGATATATGTTTCCCTTTATCTACCCTATGTTTTCAGGTGAAAGAGTTGACAACTTTCAATAAACCTTAATGTTATATATAGATCCTTCAAAATAATGTCAAGAAGTACTCATTTCCAGAAATTTTCGTGGAAAATTAGAATCTTATCCCCCAAGAAGCTGTGGAGGTTGGGAGTCAATTGAAAACCTCAAAACTAAGATTCACTTTTTAAAGAGGAGTTTAAAAGTAATGAAATTAAGATGCGTAAAATAAGATGAGATACAGATTAGTAAACATCAAAACGAATGACAGAACGTGCTTGGAAGGTTGAATGGTCTACTCTTGTTCCTATCTTGCTAACGTTTTCCAAAGTTAGAATGAATAGTTTAATAAAGAGCAGTGTACAAACTTATTTTGAAGATTTCACAGTCACAAGGCATGATAGAAACACCAGAAAGATTTTCCTCAAGTCCAACAGAAATTGGAATCTACACTGCTTCACAGCTAAGAGGGTTACAACATATACCTCATCCAAAAAAACAGGAAAGGCTTCATTTTGGAAAGTGTGACTGTAAATTTATTTGTACTTTTGATCATTTTCCTCAGGTTCCACCACCCTCAAATGCTGCAGGTCCCAGGCCTCCACATCAGAGGCATTTATGGCCAAAAAGGCCATTTAATGTACTCAGTCCAAGCTGGCTCCCTGTGGAGCAAACAGACAGTACCACTCTCCCACTTGGTCCCCACAGCCCTTATCTTTGTCAAAACCCATCCAATTTTCTTTTAAAATGATTGATTTATTTCCCCATCCACTAACCTCGAGGGCAGTATGTTCTTAGTGATTACCACCAAATGTTATAAACCAACCAGGGAGATCTCCTCCACCTGCAAGAATGATGCTTCCAATGCTACTCTAGTTTTATAATATGAGTAACCTGGTAATTGTCCCCCTATGCTTTATCAATAACTATTCGTCCATGTGCAGTTTCAATTTTGAGATCTTGGATGAGCCCCAAACTTCTTCATGACTCCGATAGGAGGAATGTACTGGTAATTAGGGACAAGTACTCCATTATATATGTAATGAGTTTAAATACTTTGATTCAATCACCAAAATAGCCAAATTGTAACTCTTTATTACTACAGTCGAGAATAAAAGAGTTTTACCAGGTTTCTTCAGTAAACTCAAAAATAACTTGTTTTAAAATAATAAATTCTATAAATGATGTGGCAAAACTAGTGAACAACTAAGCTATAATCTTGAATTAAACTATATCCCTTTCAAGAAGAAAGTGAGGGCTGCAGATGCTGGAGATCAGAGCTGAAAATGTGTTGCTGGAAAAGCACAGCAGGTCAGGCAGCATCCAAGGAACAGGAGAATCGACGTTTCGGGGCTTATGCCCGAAACGTCGATTCTCCTGTTCCTTGGATGCTGCCTGACCTGCTGCGCATTTCCAGCAAAACATTTTCAGCTCTATATCCCTTTCAACCTAAACACATTCATGAGAGAATTCAACTCTGCAGAGATGATAAGGCTTTAAAAACAAATGCTAAAGGAGTAAACAGCACCCCTGTGCCAAGGGTCCAAACTCAGAGGACAATATTGGATGATTTCAAGGCTCCCCCAGTGTCCTGTCAACAAGATCAAATTAGTGACCACTGTAGAATGATGGAAAATCTTCACACCAGACTACACTTCAGATGAAAAATTATTTAGACCGAGATCTCCTAATAAAAGTACTATTTCAGCTTTCAGGGTTTATGAGGTAATCAGATACTGATAGTTGAAATCTTCTCAGATTCCCAGAAATACTTAATTGAGAAAGAGTGATCTTTTCAGCTGGTTCTGCTCTAAGGTGTCATCCTACTTTTCCAGGAGAGGGAAACTCTTGTTCACTGCAAACTTCAAGGATTTTCCATTTACTGACAGGTTCAGGTGCTCTTAAGAAAAACTATCCCAAAAGCATGTTGTTGAGCAACCTCCAGCATATAAACTCATCTCTTCTAAACCAAGTCTGTACAGCAATTAAAGCAATGAACCTCATGTTTTAACCTCTCAAAAGTGATGTTCGTCTCTATTAATAAGTTACCTGACTTTCCGTAATTATATGAGTTAAAACTCACAATACTGTGAAGAATTCCAAGAAAACACATTAAGTCTTTGAAATCCAGAATGTTCAATAGTTCCATATTATAGTTCCTAATTTGTTAGAAGTCTCAACCATGAAATGTAAAACAGGAAAAAATAAAGGAAAAAATTAAAAGACAGAACAATGAACCAAGTGAAAGGATTAAACAAGCCCTTTGCTCACCTTGAACAAAGGAAGAAGCCTCCAGCAAGAAATGCAAGACAAACATTTAAATTTAGATCATGTAATAATTAACATTGTCATGGAATTACAGCTATTTAAGCAATGCGTGCTTCACAGAATAAATATATCCCAGTCTGAGAATGAGAAAAAAAAGATCCAGAGAAGACTTGAAAAGTAATTAAAGACCAATTCAAGGCAAAAATCAACTTTCAGATTAACAGACTTCAATCCATTGCGACAGAAACCCCAAGAGTCTTTTGCCAACTTTATCATCAGATGCCACAACATAACAGTATCAGTGTAATTTCGTTAATGGGTTTGCAGAAAGGCTAATGGAATTGATAATCTCTTCTACTTCAAAGTTTTCAGGAAAGAACTTCTAAGCAAGAAACAGTACCATTGACACATTTCTCAAAAGATGGATGCCAGCATCAAGCCATAATGGCCGACAAACATCAATTACATCATTTTGGTGCAGACATCACTACTGCTACAGTCAGAAGAAAAGTGTACCTAATCAACATGATCTTTTTGTTGCACCAACCCAGAGGTTATCTAGTGTTTCTTCACATCTGCAAAACATGTAGTATCAAAGGACATTGGGCATACATGCGCAGAAAGTCTGATTTCCAAGTCATGTCAGACTTTGGAACAAGACTCAGGTGAACACTAAGGTGGTATAACACAGGCAGCTCAGAATGCCAGTCAAACGAGCGAACAATCAATAAACCAAAAATGCTTGGAAGATGACCAAGCCTCTCTCAGTCCACCTCATGCACTATATCAATGGTATAAGACAACCAGAAGTTTTAATAACCATCAACAGTGCATATTCCAAAGGCAGGTAGACATATCCTGAAAGCCAAAATTACTACATTGATCCAGAAGGGAGATGAAAGGAACTGCCCTTGACATCAATTCCATATTTTACTGAGTGTGGCATTGAGGAGCCTTAACAAAATCAGAGTCAATGGGAATCAAGGGGAAAACTCTGCTGTTTAGGGATTTATACAGCACAAAGGAAGATAGTTATGGTTGTTCAAAGTCAGTCATCTCAGCTCCAGGACAGCTCTGCAGGAGTTCTTCACGGTAGATATTTTCTAAATCAACCTGTTCATTTCTGTCACCACACATCTCTGGAGCAGGCAGAACTTCAATCTTGACCTGCTTAGGGCACTACCACTGCGCAAGAGGAGATCCTCAAGGTAGTACCCTCAGTCCAACCACCTTTAGCTGCTTCAACAATCTTCCCTCTATCACAAGCTCAGAAGAAGGAATATTTGCTGATGATTGCATAGTGTTTAGCACCATACATGACGACTCAGATACTGAAGCAGTCCACGTTCAAATCCAAATACAGCAAGACCTGGACAATATTCAGGCTTGAGCTGAAAAGCTGCAAGTAATATTCACTCCACACAAATCCCAGGCAATGATCATCTCTAACAAGAGAGAATCTAATCATCATTCTTTAACATTCAATGATGATACGATCACTGAATTCTGCACCATCTATAACCTGGGATTTACGATTGACCAGAAATTAAACTGGAATGCAGACACTGGTTCCAAGAGCAGGTCAGAAGCTAGAAATCCTGCATGACTAACTCATTCACAGACTCCCAAAGCCTGTCAACCATCTACAAAGCCAGAAGTTAAGGAAGTGATGGAAATTCACCAAGGCTCCTGAGACAGCACGTTCCAAACTCATGGCGACTTCCTTCGAGAAAGACAGGGACTGCAAATTATTGATTAGATTAGATTACTTACAGTGTGGAAACAGGACCTTCGGCTCAACAAGTCCACACCGACCCGCTGAAGCGCAACTCACCCAGAGACCCATTCCTCTACATTTACCCCTTCACTTAACACTACGGGCAATTTAGCATGGCCAATTCACCTAACCTGCACATTTTTTGGATTGTGGGAGGAAACCGGAGCACCCAGAGGAAGCCCACGCAGACACCGGGAGAATGTGCAAACTCCACACAGACAATCGCCTGAGGCGGGAATTGAACCCTGGTCTCTGGCACCGTGAGGCAGCAGTGCTAACCACTGTGCCACCATGCCGCCCATTGGGAACACTATCACCTGTAAGCCCTCCTCCAAACCAATCACCATCCTGACTTGAAAATATATCACCAATCCTTCAGTGTCATGGGTCAAAATGCTGGAATTCACTCCCTAATAGCATTATAGATCTACCTGCAGTAGATGGACTGCAGCTGTTCGAGAAGGCAACTCACTACCACCATTCAAAGGCAATCCAAGTGAGGCAATAAATGCTGGTACAGCCAGCAATGCCCAATTCAAAATCTTATCAGAATGATCAGAGAAGATGTACCACAAGAAGAGGCACTGCATGATACTACTTATTATAACCATCTTACACCTCACAGGGTCATCAATTATGTGCAGTGGTAGTATGCAATTTCAACTTGGATTCCTGAATCTTCTACTTGGTAGATACTAAAGGCCCAGAAATGGTAGGACTACCTCTATGGATAGATCTCAGCATTGTAACTACCAATGAGATTTGAACCACATTCACTGTGGTGAGATTGAAAATGAAAATCCTCTCCTTTCTTCAAAGACAGGAGAGAATAAAACAGGTATGCAAAGTCCACAATTACACAACAGACAAAGAGATTGAGTTATAAATCTAATTTTGTACACATTAATACCAGTAATAATTGTAAGACATAGAAGTAAGCCATTCAGGTCTTGGCTACTTCAGTACTAGGTGACCAATAACTCATTTGTTACATTATTGAGGTCAACATAAATATCACTTAACAACAGTTAGCGATCGCTAGCTATGTTACTTGTTATTACATCACATGCCAGTTGTCTTTAGGACTTGCTTGAGTCTGCTTTCTCAAAGTAGAATTGAGAAGTCTTCCAGATGCTCTTAAAGAGGACAGATAAGTTTCTCACCAGATTCACACAAAGGTACTTCAGAAACAGCAGCAATGGCCTGAGCAGCCTGTTCTTCACTAGGCTTCCTCCAACAGAAAACCAAAATCTCCAACTGCGTGCAAAACACTGTCAGATAGAACATCCATAAAGCTCATTTAGGCGACCACCAACAAATAAGTCCAGCAATTGAAACTGTGGTTTCCTGGAAGTACCTTAAAACAAAAGGCGCATTGTATCTCATCAATTAAAAAAAAATTATCCAGGTGTCTTTACAGAACTTTAAAATCAATATTTTTTCATATTCCTTCAACACGCATGTCCTAAAAAAAATTACATATGAAGCCTCTGTAACAATACTAAGATAGTGTGTAATGCATTTCTATTTTATCTGTGGGCGATTTCATAATACGCTCATGTTTGAAAACGTGTGTTTCCAAAAAGTAAGGCTCTGTAGCTAAGCTCACAATATCCACTCACTGCTGGTTTTAGCTTGAAGACTGTCGGAAACCTTTTACTTGCTTGACTTTGCTTTTAAACATACAATAAGTATTCTAACAGCTCAACCGGAACTTTTAATGTCAGGTAGCAAGGTAAACCTTTTTTTAAAATTTTATCAAAATAAACAAAGCGTCTAGCTTGATAGGTCTTGACTCCTGCCTATTTAGGTTGATCTGTACACTGTTAAACTTGCTGAGGTTGGCTGTCCAAATGCTTTATCTACATATATAGACTTCAATCACAGGCACTTGCATAGCTGGGCTCAAGCAACGCAATTTCAATGCACTTACAGCATGCTTCTCTCAGTCATGCTCAAGAGGGCTTAGTAAGATAGAAACCAAGTCCTTTATATCATTATATGACCATGATATGATGATGATGATGATGATGATGATGATGATGATGATGATGATGATGACATGAGCATGTCCTTTAAAGATTTATTGCATATCTTCAGGACAGCTACAATAGAATGTCTAGTGACATGCCTACATGCAACAGAATGCTAGAACAACAGCCATCTAAACTTTCTACACCTGGTTCTTTTGTTTCTCCAAGGAAGACAGATATGTTTTTAGATTTAAAAGGCATCAAGGGGATTTGGGAGAAAGCGAGATATGGCACCAAGATAGAGAATTAGTCATAATCCTACCGAATGACGGAGCAGGACCAAAGGATAGAATGACCTACTCGTACTTCTATTTTCTATGTTTCTTATGAGAACTAACTATTATTGGCCAAAAGTGCATTTTCCCCCCCCAAAGTGAATTTCCAGAAAGAAACCACTTTCATGTCTGCCCGGGGTAATTTCTGAATAGGTCCGTATCTACCCCTCTCCCTTTTTGGAGGTTCTACATACTGGCAAAACATGTTCTTCTTCCCTAAGGATTTTGTTCCTTTCCTATTTTTCTTTCATTTGCTAGCTTCCATTCTATTGGGCTATTCCAGAATACAGGGAATTCTGGAAAATCAGAGTCAGCATATTGCTTTCCTTCAGTTTTGCTGGTCAAAATCCAGGACCTCGCTTCCTAATATCATTGTGGGTGTATCTATTCGAAACACAGACTGCAGCAGTTAAAGACAAATGCCTCAAAGGCATTCAGCAATGGACAACAAATGCTGGCCCAGCAAACAACACCAATAATAAATATAAAAGAAAATTCTCTGCAGCAATCTCTTTTAGAACCGGAGGATGGACTTTATTCATCTGGACATATACTTTGCTTTACATTTGTACTCACAAGAGAGAAGGCAGCCAAGCGATGATTTGGTACAGCTTTTCAAAATCATGAATGGGTGGGAAAGAATGAGAACGAGAGGGCATTGACTTAAAGTGGTGTACAAAGGAATCAAGAGTGATGAATGAAAAACTTTTTCCCACTGCAAGTAGTCCCTGGGAATTTGATGGAGGCAGGTTCAATTGATGCCTTCAACAGGTTGTTTGCTTTGGAAGGGAGAACAAAAAAAAATGGAGAAGTGCAGAGTACTGGTGCATGAAATGCAGAAAACTAAAACAAATGCAGCAGGCAATCAGGAAGACAACTGGAATGTGGCCTTCAACTCCCTTGAAGTGAAGTATGAGTAGGGAAGTCTTACTGTAATTTTACAAAGATGTTGATGAAACCATTTCTGGAGTACTGAGAGTAATTTTGGTCCCCTTATTTGGGGAAAGATAATTTCTTTGGAGGCAGCTCAGAAAAGGTTATGTGATTGGCTTTGGTTTAAAGTTGTTGTTTGTGATTGCAGTACACGGTTTTCTAACAATGTGAAATTCAATTGTATTATGATTACTAATTCCAAGTGGTTTTTATATAATTCAATTCAATTACTTTCCAAATCACTGTACATCTGTAATGCCTTAAGCACTAATTTCTCCTGTTTCCTGAAATTGTCATTTTTCTGTACTGTGATCATATTTTCTGGTGCACTCTTACGCTTGCACAATTTGTTCCTTCCTGTCATGCTTTGATTATCACTGCGGTATAGCTAATTGTCTTTTCTCATCTACTTCTGAATTTATACTCTTGTAAACTCTTCCTCTATTGTAGCCCCAA
The DNA here is from genome assembly GCF_004010195.1 of Chiloscyllium plagiosum. NCBI lineage: Eukaryota > Metazoa > Chordata > Chondrichthyes > Orectolobiformes > Hemiscylliidae > Chiloscyllium > Chiloscyllium plagiosum. The sequence goes on along the minus strand of NC_057718.1, from coordinate 17,464,043 downwards.
ACCCTGTATTATTTGGTGTAAAGCCCTTTACAAGTCTGGTTTAACAACTCTCAAGGGTACTGATCCCAGTATGAATTTGTTGTTTCTGTTCATCTGGACCATCTCAGGCAGTTTTGAGAATCTGCTAAATTTTTTTTTTGCAAACTTGCAGCATCTCCTTCATCTTTTGAAGAGTATTTTATCAAGAACGTTCATATGAAATACTGGAAACTTTATCACCAGGCAAAATTCTAGTAGACCTCTCTTATTGGACAAATGGATTAATGGAGCAGAGGAATGTACTAGAAGGCAGGGAATTAGGTTTTCAGAAGCCAAAAACAGATAAAATGACTAAAATGACTTCAAATGTGTGGGATAATATTACAAGCTCAGTAGATCATGGTTTAAAATTCTGAAGCACATTACTTCATGCTACAGAATTTAAATCAAATTCCTCAATTCACTTACAACTATGGATTGACAAATTTGATATCTCCAACTGGCAGAACTTGCTTGCCATTATCTCCTCTCCTACAAGTCTAACCTTCAGAAGCACCAGGGAAGATGTCACTAATTTCTGGCATGTACAATGCATCAGAAAACAGCTAAGAAATGACCCCTCTCATGAACTTAGCATTATCACATTCAGAAATGTTATATACCCCGTACTCCATGAATTTAGCCTCCATTGCAATTGCTTGACAAAGGCAAAATAAAAAGGAGATAAAAACCACTGTATAAATTAAAAGAAAACTCCAGAAATTTCTTTTCTGATCATGTAGCTCAATTAGACAAGTTTTAAGATGCCATGGTACCTCACCCAATCATTATCAGCAATATCATTTATGTTCCTGAACTCAAAACACCCTCAGATATTCCAAAATAGCCAAATACTGAATGATGTTTAAATTACTTTGCTGTACTGTTGGGAATGTATATTTAAGGACTATGTGGAAACATTGGAGCATATGAATGGTTTGAACATTTTCCAGATTGGAAAGGGTTTACCATGTGGGTTTATCAAGGAATTAAGTCAACTGCTTAATCTGTGCTGTAAGCCACCTGTCATTGACAGAAAAAAAATATTATTCTCGAGAAAAGTCAAGCAAAGCTTTCAAAGACTTAAGAGCTGGGACTTAATGCCCTTAATTACTGGAAAACCTGATTTTGCAAATAGTTAATAGTTATTTAGCAACCCTTTCTGGACATAGCTTTCTGTTGTACATACCGAAGTAGTCAGAAGCTACAAGTCTCTCACCTTTTCTCTGGAAATGTTCCTGGGAACTTGATAATGTTTTCAACTACTAGTAATTCTGAAAACCTTGCAAAATCTGAAAAGCTGTTCTGTGACCGATTTCCATAGGCTTTGATCTAGTTGATTGCAATCAGAACTGAACACCTTCCATTAGTCCACTTCTGTTAGTAATTGCATTTTGTCATCTGGAAACCTGATGGTCTGTGAAATGTCATTGCATCCTATCCTGCACTTTCAGACCCTTGGCCGACTTTATTTTTTCCCCAAAGCTATCATCTCTGCAGAAACTGGTGTTTTTTGTGCTGTGTGTCTGTGTTTAGGATTAAAAGGGATGACAGTTTCAAATTTAGATTATACCTGAGATGCTAACCAGAGTTTGTCACTTGTATTTAGAATAAAGTAATATTTTTAGTTCATTAAACAAGCCTGGGGAAAGCCTCTTTTGTCGTACACAGTAGTACAAGAGAGAAGCAATTGGCCATTTTGGTGACTGAATCATCAAATATATACTAACAGAGCCACGGGTTCAGTAGTAGGGTTTAATTATTAGTGCACTCCTTCCACCACAGTTATAATAGTACTGATAAGGAATGTGGTCATTTGGCAATGATAGCACCTAAGTGATTGATGGTAACTTACCTGCTGGACATAAGGCTACAACTCATCAAAGAACTCTGACTCATTGCTCACATTTTCAATTTTATTCATTTTTTTTCCTTACTGCTACACATCACATAGTGCCCATTACAGTAACACAGAAATATCCCTTTGTTCTCTTCCTTTTTAAAAAATTAAAAACTATCAGGACATGGATACCACCAGCAAAGCCAATATTTACCCACACCCCCACCTCTTTTGGTCGATCATCTTCTTCCACCATTACTGTTTATAGTGAAGATCCCTTATTATTTTCAACATAAAGACAACTTCCACGAATTATAATTACTCGAACAGATTGCACTTAGCAATTAGCATCTTCACCACTAGGTGGCACCATTTCATGAACAGGCAGCCAATTTGACAAACAATGTTGATACGTATTTCATCTTGTGGTGTTATTTTAGTTTCCCTTAATAAACTTTAAAAGGTTCATAAAACATGTTGCTATAAATCAAAATGTTAAATTTGTTAAGTCAAGAGTTAGGTTTGCACTAATGAATTTAAATCTTGGTATGCTTGAACCGAATTCCTTGTATACAACAAGTTATTTGTTGAAACATATTCTGTTCAGTAAGGAAAGAGCCAGAATTCACTGGAGCAAGACAGATCATGATGACATAATTAATCCTTATTATTTTAAGGGACAGTCCTATCATCACTATTGTTGGCTCTTAAAATGGAAGGAGGAAAATGCAAGTACATCTTTCACGTGTGGCTTAACTCTACAGAAGTATTTCAACTTTGTTGCTTAAACAGAGAAATAATGCACATAGAATTTACACACCATCTACCCAGAATATGATCACAAAATGAAGCAAGCAGTAACCACATGAAGAAAGGTGACTGGAAAGGAAATAAAAATGTAAACCATACAAGGCACCTGTTTTTCACCACCTGAGCTTCCAAATGTCTGGCGAAAGCCATTCTGAATGACATTTGACAGTCCCTCCATGCTGAAACGCTGAAGCAGCAGAAAGCAGAAAAAGGACAGAGAAAGAGCATATGAAATCACAGGGTCGCAACCAACAGCACACAACAGGGACAAGAGCAAGAAGATAAAAGATGAGGGCTAACCATAAAACTATTACTGCACATTAAAAGCTCATCATTTACAATAATGCACTGAAAAATACATACTGTATTATAAAGTCTTAGTTAAAATCCTTCCACAATGTTCATATGTCATTACCTATAATATACAGTGACAGTCAGAGTTTCTGCATTATTTTTGGAGAAAAATTGCTGACATCACTGCATTCAGCCATGGGATATTGTAAATCAGGGATCACAATCCATTTCTAGCAAGGCCACTTCTGAGGCCACTTCACTTTTAACCTATGGCTGGCCTGGATATGTTGACTAACAAAACAAAATTCAAGTTATAAATTCCTTCCTATAAACCTGTTCTTGGAGATTTTCAGGGACGTTAACAAAAATACAGCAGGAAGAGAACTTCTGATACCAAAACTTGTAGCTGATGTAATTTAGCAGAAGCTAATTAGTTTAAGACAAAAAAAAATTTAAATCTGCTGTAAAAAAAAAGTAATTCGCTAGTCTGTCAACTATATTTGTTTAAAAACATTCAACATGTACGACTATCTTTTATGCTTTAAAGACAAGATGTTTAGTTTGTGTTTTAGGAGAGTGAGCTAACTATCATGTGTCTAGGCAACCTTCTTGGAACTGGCCATTGCTCTGCATTGGCACAGACATTTTAGTTAGGACTTGCTGAAAATTGTTGCGATAGTTGCAAAAATTATAGTCAAATGTAATTTTTTTAAAAAAACATTGTTCTCAAAGTGCAGGAAGCATAGGGCAGCTTGGTAGCTCAGTGGTTAGCATTACCGCCTCACAGCACCAGGAAGCTGGGTTCGATTCCTGCCTCAGGCAACTGTCTGTGTGGAGTTTGCACATTCTCCCTGTGTCTGCGTGGGTTGCCTCCGGGTGCTCCGGTTTCCTCCCACAGTCCAAAAGATGTGCAGGTCAGGTGAATTGGCCATGTCAAATTGCCCATAGTGTTAGGTGCATTAGTCAGGGATATATTTTTATGTATGGTGGGAATATGGGTCTGGGTGGGTTAATCTTCGGAGGGTTGGTATGGACTTGTTGGGCCAAAGAGCCTGTTTCCATACTGTAGGGAATCTAATCTAATAGGCAAGGTTGTGATTCTCCCTGAACAGTTACCTTGTTTGTGATGTCTAATAAAGGTTTTGGGTAGGAAATTCCATAATTTAAAAAGATTGTTGCTCTGTAACAATTATAGAGACACATGTTCAAGTTAGGATGATATGAGACATGGACCAACAGAGTGATAATGTTCCTCAAGGTTGCTAGTCACATTCTTCTCTGTACTAGAAGATCACTGGGAAGGAAATGATCTGTTATCCATTATCAAACTTATCGCTATCTATTTTAGAAGGGTATGGTGAGGTGGAGGAACAGGAAAATCTAAGGCAGCAAAAATAAATAACAAATGTCTGAAATTTTACTCCAAGGTTGGGAAGGCAGAGTAGGGACAATTACTGGTTTTGCAAAACCTGATCCAGGAGAAAGTGTTCCAAAACGTCTGTATTTCATGTGGAATGGTGACTCCAGAAAATTTGCAACCTGCTGTCTACTGAGGTAGGCCAAGTGGAAGGCCTACCTCAGTGCACCAGCCTTTGTGAGCAATAAGAAAATGAAACAAAGAATAGCTCTCCTGATCACACTCCTCATACATGCCACTTTATTCTCTAAACCCATCCACTGCACCAAGGTCCCTTCTACCCATTCTGCCAACATTTGATCCTGTATCAACTGCCTGAAGATTCTTATGTACTTCATGCCAATTTATTCCCTGTATCCATCTCTCACAGCTCCTTATTGATCCTGTGACAAATTTTGAGCAGTCCATGTTCCCTTACCCACCAGCCATATGCCAACACACAACCACCATGGGCAGACCTCTGGATTAATCTGAGATGACGTAAAATTAAATGCTTAACTATCTATAGAAAAATTCAGTATTGCAAAGAAGAATATCACTGACTAAAAGGAGGCACTAAATTTCATATGTTTAGATCAGAGTGGTGCTGGAAAAGCATAGCATATCAGGCAGCATCTGAGGAGCAGGAAAATCAACGTTTAGGGCAAAAGCCCTTCATCATTCCTGATGAAGGGCTTTTGCCCGAAATGTCAATTTTCCTGCTATCGGATGCTGCCTTATCTGCTGTGCATTTCCAGCACCACTCTTATCTAAACTCTGGTTTTCAGCATCTGCAGTCCTTTCTTTTGCCTACTAAATTTCATATAACCATATAGTACACAAGAGGCCCTTTGGCCCATCATGTCTGTATGACTAAAAGTACTACCTGCATTAGGCCCACATCCCTGCGCTAGGTCCTTAGCCTTGAATTTTATGACACTTAAGTGCTCATCCAAGTACCTTTTGAAGGTAGTGAAGTTTCCTGCCTCAACTACCATCCCAGGCTTATGCTCCTATGTTATTGACCCTTTGACTAAGGGAAATAGCTGCCTTTCTATTCATCCTGCTAATGCCCTTCATAAATCTTATATACCTCTACCACAATCCCCTCAACCTTCAATGCTCCAAAGAAAACAACCTGAGCTTATCCAGCATCTCTTCACAGCTGAAATATTCCAACTTGGGGAACATTCTGGTGAATCTCCTCTGCACCCTCTCCAGTGCAAAACATCCCTTGTTGTGTGACCAGAACTGCACACAATACCTGTGGCCTAACCAAAGTTCTGTATAGCTCCAACATGACCTCCCTGCTCTTACAATCTATGTTATGCAACTTTCTTTAATCCCTTAGGAAAACACGGTTTGGGTTCATAGTCCCACTTATAACCAGAGTTATCAAACTGTGAAGTGTCAGGAACCTCACTGTGATAATAAAAGGTTGTGATGCCCGATATGCAGCACCAATCCTGTAATGAGGACATTAAACTTATCTCAACAGGCAGAGTGAAATAGCAAGCACAGATTTTCTAAATATTTATAGAGAGCAGTTTTAAAAGACTTCACAGTATGACAGGCCAGTGCGTTTTACAGTTCCAAAGAGTTCATGTACCTTTAAGCCACATTTATTCTGTGCTTAACAATCCTAAAGGATACCTGGTCTCCCTTAAAGAATGTCCCAGGAACATATCAAAAAGATATCTTATCTCTCCAAAGATATCTGACAGCTTTACAAGCTTGAAATTTATAAGTCATGTTGCAGATATCACACTATTAAAAACCAGCCTCCAGCGTCATTTTTTATAACCAGAGAGGGGCTGGAATATTTATGAAAATTCAGACAAAAAATATTTTCAAATAATATACAGTAAATAAGAACCTAAGACTAAGGAGCATAAGTAGGCAATTCAGGTCTCAAATCTGCTCAGCAAATCAATACTATCATTGCTGGTCTCATTTCAGCCTCAACTCCACAGAATACGGATAGTGAAGAAGCAAAAGATTTTTAGTTTGGAAAGGCATTGTACGTTGAAGGACAGATTATTATTTGCATTCTTGAGCTAGACACACGTCAGTTTCTGTAGGTGACCCTACACTCCCTATGACCTAATTAATGCACAAAGTATCGAAAGTGTAGTATGACCAGGATAAAAAATGATGTTTTTATTGTTAACGGAAAATACATAATAATTCAACTGTGTCGTTCATTTCTTTGGTACATGGATAATCTCAACCCATGTTTTGTTTTGTAACTATGGTAGATTATTTAACTCATGAACAGAGTAACTTCCATTAATATAGGTGAGGTGTTAAAATTTGCTTAGAGTAAACATAGCTAGGACTACAAATAAAATATTATTAAGCTGGAGAGAGTTCAGAAGAGATTTACCAGGATGTTCCCTGGAATGGAGGGTCTGAGTCATAAGGAGAAGCTGAACAGGTTGGGACTTTTTGTCTCTGTAGCGTAGAAGGTTGAAAGATAACCTTACAGAGGTTTATAAAATCAAGAGTGATATAGATAATGTGAACGCAGGTGTCTTATCATTGGGGTTGGGGATTTCAAGACTAGTGGGCATATTTTTAATGTTAGAGGAGGAAGATTTAAAAAAAGACATGAGGATAATTTTGTTTTGCACAGAGTAGTTCATGGGTGGAATAAATTTCTAGAGGAAGTGGTGGATGCAGGTACAGTTAAAAGGCATTTAGATAAGTACATGAAGAAATGTTTGGATGGATTTGGGCGAAGTGCAGACAGGTGGGACTAGTTTCAATTGGGATTATGGTTGGCATGGATTGGTTGGACTGAGGGGTCTGTTTCCATGCTATATGTCGATGATTGTTTTTTTAAAAAAACAACCTATTTTGTACTGAATTGTTCTTTCCTCATTCCTGCTCAGTCCCAATGACCCTTCAATCTATTACTAATTAAGAATCTATCTCCTTAAACATACTCAATGTCCTGGCATCTACCATACTCGGGAATAGTGAATTCCACAGATTCATGACCTTTTGAGAGAAAGAATTTCTCCCATTCTCCATCTACTTTGTCACTCTCCTTTAGTATTTTGTATATTGCAATTAGATCTCCACTCCTTCTTCTAAAATCTAGAGTGTATAGGCGTAAGCTCTATTCATAAGACAAACCCATCATTGAACTGCCTCCAATGTAAGAAAAACAAAAATGGCTTTTATTACTTTTTTTAGTAACCTTTTTTTGATCTTTAATACTTCCACAATCTGCCAGCCCACTGCTGGCCTTTGCAATATGGTATGCTTTCATTTTTGTCCTTATGTTATCATTCTTGCTTACCATGTTGCCCCCTTTACAATTCTTTCTCTGTGGAATATATATTAGCTGGGAGAATTTGAACATCTCCTTAAAACATCTGCCTCTACTCATCAAATGTCCTAACTTTAGTATTCCTGCCCAGTCCACCAGAGCTAAATCTGTCCCCATGGCTATATAACTATCTTTGTTTGACTCCAGAACACTCCAGTTTCTTGCTCGCAAACTGAATTTGAAATTCTAGCATGCTAAGATCATTCTTCCCTAGAGGATCCTTTACTAAGGCATCATTAATTAGTCCCATCTCATTACATAATACCAAATCTAGAACAGCTGGCTCCTTGATGGATTCTCGGAGGAATATGTTGGGAATCATTCTCTAATACATTCAATGAACCCTCCCTTGAGACAATCCTTAGAAACATGATTAATTTGGTCAATACAAATTAAAAATCACCCATGATTATTGTCTTACTTCCCTTACACGCGCACAATATTTCCTAGTTTATACTGTGGCCCACAATGGAACTACTTTTCAGGGACTTGTAGATTACTTCCACCAGGAACCTCTTTACCTTGCTATTTATCATTCTATCCCAACTGATTCTAAGTCTTGATCTTTACCGCCTGTATAATTTCTCACTACAGCACTTGTCTCTTCCTTTACTAACAAAGTTATTTTACCTCCTTTTCCTTCCTGCCTATCCACCAAGTAAGTTGTGTATATGAAACAGATTTGGCAATGCAATTTTATTTTTTCCTACATTTTGCTTTATAGGGCATTCATCTACTTAAAGATGACAGACATCCCACAGGAAAGAAAAGTCTATTTAAAGCTTAAACCTTCAATTAAAGTCTTAAATTTGAGTCGCAGAAGTGCTGTCATTGAAACTTGCTTGCCTTGATTGAAAGAAATTTGCCAGATCCCAGCAGGTTAACAGAAAAAAAAAGCTAGCTACCAAAGATAGGGAGAAGACATCTTAAAAATACATACTTTGAAAGAATGGGGGGCGCGGATTTTTTTTTAAAAATCTACTTACTATATCTATTATCTGAATAGGTATTTTATCTGTTCTTAAAACATGAAGAAGAAAATTGTGCTTTTGGACAGGTTAACAAACAAGGGCACATTCCTGAAGAAGGGCTTATGCCCGAAACATCGATTCTCCTGTTCCCTGGATGCTGCCTGACCTGCTGCGCTTTTCCAGCAACACATTTCCAAACAAGGGCACTAACTTTGGTAAGCAATGCTTTAGAATAGAATTCCTACAGTGTGGAAACGGGCCGTTCAGCCCAACAAGTCCATACCAACCATCCGAAGAGTAACCCTGTTACTCTACATTTACTCCTGACTAATGCACCTAACCTACACATCAGAGAACACTATGGTCAATTTAGTATGGCCAATTCACTGTGGGAGGAAACTGGAGCACCTGGAGGAAACCCTCGCAAACACCAGGAGAATATGCAAACTCCACACAGACAGCCACCCGAGGCTGGAATCAAACCCAAGTCCCTGGCGCTGTGAGGCAGCAGTGTTGACCACTTAGCCATCGTGCCACCTTTGTTAATGTCAAATCAGGCTGGGAGGACAAGGCAACTCGAAGAACCAAATAGTTTCTAAAGTGTGATACTCTCCATAAAATACAAAAAGTTTCTATAAATACTGCAATTGTAAGACATAACTTCAAATCAACTTCAAAATATTTTACTTTAAAAAATCGAGATGTACTAGAAGGGCCTCATTTTTGGCAGATGCACAGGATCATCACCTGCAAGTTTCCCTTTAAGCCATTTACCATCCTTACAGAAATATACAGATATTTCGTAACTGCCTTTAGGTCAAAATTCTGGAACTCAAATCCTGGAACTCCTTTTGGTACAGCACTACAGGATGCACTGCAGCAATTCACCTAAGTTCCTTTGACAGTATCTTCTCAACCAATGACATACCATCAAGAAGGACTAGAGCAACAGATGCATGGGAACAGATGCAAGTTCCCTCCACGCCAAACACCATCCTGGTGGGTAACTATTTTGCTATTTCTTCATTGCTGTGGATCTCCCTTTTCAAAAGAATTGGGGGTGTTATTACATTCCAAAAACTGCAGTGAGTCAAGGAAGTTCACCACCAGCTTTTCAAAAGCAATTAGGAGTGGGTAATATATGCAGGTCTGGACAGTGATATACACGTGGTGAACAATGTTTTTTTAATAAATTCTGCTGTAGGGATGTAGCAGTATTCATATGCATAGCAAAACTGTCATGAAATTATCTTTTTTCTTCTAAGGAAACCTTCCGATTTCTGCATCACACGCAGCTAATTGATGTGCAAATCCACTGAATTTGCTTAGGGGAGAAAAACGCATGCAAGTCTTGGTTTCTGTGTGTTAGCTGTCACTGTTTTAAACAACAAGAGGCCTATAAACCTTTTGCAGCATAATCTGTGTGACAACACTGAGGAAAGTCCACAACCAGAAAATCATGCAATTATGACTTTTGAACAATTCGGGGTGAGTAAGGTCATGTACAGACAGTTTTGTTGCCATGAACTGGAAATGGGGAGGACTCAGCCCACTGGGAGCCCATTATAATTTGCAGCATTGTCTACACAAAGCAGTCATTCATTTCTCAATACCTTCATCTGAGAATTTATTCCAAGTATATAAAAGGAGAAAATCATTTGATTTGGTTCCTGGAAATAAACCTTTATCTCCTTAGCTGTCAGTCTGGCTACATGAAAAATGTTAAGATATAATCTGATAGTTTACCTGATCTAATGCATATTCTAAAAATTATCCATGTCAGAACATTAAAATGAGAGTTAAACTGGTGAGAGTATTTGATAAAATCATAGTAAAAACATGAAGGTGTATTTATATCGCCTATGCTCATTACTATTCTGTTGGAAGGTATGCCAGAAAGCACAAGTCTGACAGCTTCTATTCAGCTAATAGGATAGCACTGTCACCTCTGTCAGTAGATCAAACAGTTCTATAGCCATGACGTTTTAAATTGATGTCTTCTCCCCTGCTTGTTCCCTCAAGAGAATGCTGCCTTCCAAATGCCACAATAAAGTGATGGTGAATGTGATTAATTGTTATTTTTAATTCTTTGCCTCAATAACCTTCCTTTCACTAGTAAACTGTAAAATAATTGTCAGCCATTCTGTAAAAATAGTTTACTGATTTATTATTTGAATTAAAGAGTACACATCAATGACAATATAGGGAGCTTTGTCCATGTAGTAATAGAATCCACGACTCACCGTTCCTGGCATGTGACTTTTCTCTTGCTTTCCATTTTGTGGAGTTCCATTCTTTTGTTTCTTTTTCTTCTTCATTGTTTCCTTGTGCTCCTTCTGTTTGTTTTGAACCTCAATAAGTATCGAGATGAAGCTGTTTTTCACCTCTTTTTCAAACTCTAGCTCATCGCGCAATGCTAACTGTTGAATCAGCTCCTCAGAGTAGTGTTTTATCGCAGTCTCAATTTCCTCCAGAAGCTCATTTAATTCAGCCATGGGCAATCGCTTCACACCTGAAAAATGGTTAACAGAGGTACCTGAAAAGTCAAGCACAATGTACAACAAATGGAATAAAGAATTCTGGGCATTATACACTGATTTTTGTTGGAAAAAAGACGTGTTGCCAAAGCTTTTTCATCGTGCACTCAAAAAAACGAATGCAACAATAGCAAATTTCAACAATAATAACTTATACTGCAGGAGGAAAGGGGGACATAATTAACTGATAAGTTGAATCTGATTGGGCAAAGACTTTGTCATGGAAAAAGTACAGAGGAACCATATGCTTCTCAAAGCACCAGGTACATTTTTTTAAATGCATTCCTTCAGTTAATTGTAACAGGCAGAGTTGTATCCACATTCAACCAATCTGCACATACAAAATCCAAACAAAGCATCCATTGTTAGATGTGATTTTGAGATTGGGCAACACATGGTGAACAATCCTTAGATCACTAATAGCTATAATAACAACCAATTTAAGATAATCAATCAAACCCATAACATGGCTCATTTACATTTGCTATAACTAACATATGTACAGATCTGTTTGCTGCAGGTAATGAATAAACTCTTTAAATATATTCAAGCTTTGCACATTTTTCAAATTACCTGGAGGTTTGGGGATCTATAGATCCTGGCTGCCTTCTCAATACTAATACCCCAGCCAGTCGGCACACTTATAACCAACACTTCTTTTGTCCCATACTGTAAATTATCATCATTTGAAATTTGCCATCTTTGGTTCATCCTGAAAAGTGCAAAATAAAAAGCTTTGGCAACACATTTGCCTTTTTATCAAGTTCTGCACTACTAAACAATCCCTAAATATTGCGATTTACATAATCAAACGTATTTACCTTTGATGTCTTTACATTTATACACAGACAAAAATGTTTACCTATATAATCAGATTTTCTGTAGTTTCTTTTTAACTATTTCCTTTCATCTCTACAATTAAAATGTTCCAGTTGCTAAACAACAAGTAAAGCTAACAGCTTGAACTTTCTAGATGACAAAAGATAAATACTGTGCCTTTCTTTTCTCTTCCCTTGCCTCACAAAACTATATTTCAAGAATAAAATGGGTGCTTTTGCTGTTGGTACTTTAAGCACTATTCATTACTTCCTGTACATTATGTATTAAGTATGGTTGCAGATATCGCTTTATTTAGGCAGAAGCATCTGAACTGTAGAGTTTTCACATTGATCCTCAGTATAATCCATCTGTAGTCCTTCAAAGCCTTTTCTCTATTCTGTTCCATTGAAAGCACTTGTACCTTCATGTCTCAAAACATATTTGATATTTAAGCCGAAACTAAAAGGACACTACTTAATTTGCAGATTCCAAATGGTTTTATACATATAAATGCACAAACTCTCATTTCCTTGATTCCATTATCTGTGAAGAGAATTAACTTGCAAAGATTACTGTTGGCTAAACAAAAACAAGATGAAGAACCTACTGCCCCAAATGTAGAGATATTCTCACACTCTGAATTATTCACAGTATTAGTCCCATCCATAGCTGGAAACTTTCAGAGGTCATTGGTACATTTACAATACTGGACAGCTCCAAAAAGAGGTCTGGAGTAGTTATTCTCAATTAATGATGTGCGTTATATAGGATTAAAATTAACATTACATTTAATTTTAATCCTGCAATATTGCTCAACTGAATTTGATCTGTTGCAGTCTGTGGGAACTGAAGGCTGAACAACTGGAATATTCGTCAGTTTCCTGCAATTAGGGAGGCAAGTTGGAGCTGGCAGGACTATTTTTAGCTCCTGTCCATCCTCAATTCCAAATCCAGCAAGGGCAAAATGTCCAGGCTCAAAACTCAGTTTTGTATTAAGCAACTGCAAACATTGCTCAAGATTTGTGACATACAATGAAATGATCAGAGGATATCCACAAACTGATTATATTCAAAAATCAAATGGGTGTTTTTACTGTTGGTACTTTGGATCATTGGAACCCATAATAATTGTCAATTCCTTGACTTTACACTTATCCAAACGCACCCAATATTTATTTCACCCCAGCTTTAGTTCCATATGTCAACATTGAAAATAATTTACAAATTAATTCCCTTGAACTTTAAGCTAAATGCATTCCTTTAACAAGACTATTTGTAAAACTTCATATTCAAAATCACCAATTTCCATGTGAACTTGAAAACAAGGTCTGCTTTCACTAGTGAAATACACTAGTCTGAGTATTTGTTTTATTTTTACATAATTTATTTTTCTCCAGAGTTACTAATAACAAAATCCGTATCCCAAGAGGAAAACTCCAACTTGCAGATGGAAAATCCTTTTAAAATTACCTTTATTGCGAAACTCGTAACTTTTAGAGTTCAAAGGTTGGTTGGCTTTCAGTTTTGCCCCTTGTTTTAAAATATGTTGTAAGAAGAACTGTGCAAAGTAGGTGAATTTGTTCTGCAAACAAACATCAACTCTATAACAACTATTTAAACAATAACACTGAAACCTAATCTGGAATGGATTGTTAGAATGCAGAAAGCAAGGATTAAAGGGTAATGATACAGAGTGGTGGGAAATTACAAAGATCAGTGCTGGAACCACTGCTGTCCATACTGTACATTGTGGATTTTGAAATCAAAAACAAAATTTCTAAGGATGCAGACAACAACAAAATGCAATGAGGGAGATTGCTGATGGAGGGAGGAGGATGTTGATATGAAGGAGGACTGTGATAAATTACAAGAGGACATTAATAAACTTGCAGAATGAGCAAATCGTTGTCAAATGAAGAGTAATACAGGGGGGAGGCAGCACATTTTGTCAGAAAAAATAGAAACGTCACTTATTACTAGGAAGATGAGGTAAAGGAAGAAAGGGATTTTTGAGTGTCAACACTAATCACCAAAATCTGGTGGGCAGCACGGTGGCATAGTGGTTAGCACTACTGCCTCACAGCGCTAGAGACCCGGGTTCAATTCCCACCTCAGGCGACTGACTGTGGAGTTTGCACATTCTCCCAGTGTCTGCGTGGGTTTCCTCTGGGTGCTCCGGTTTCCTCCCACAGTCCAAAAATGTGCAGGTTAGGTGAATTGGCCATGCTAAATTGCCCGTAGTGTTAGGTATAGGGGAATGGGTCTGGATGGGTGCGCTTCGGCAGATCGGTGTAGCCTTGTTGGGCCGAAGGGCCTTTTTCCACACTGTAAGTAATCTAATCCAAAATTTGTGTCAGATGTTGGCTGACACAAAAAGGTCATCAAAAAAGGCAAACCACACACTTGATCAAGGTCATCAAAAAAGGCAAACCACACACTAGGCTTTATTTCTAGATGCACAATTGAAAATAAAATGGGGAACCACACTTACATTACTGTGATTATAATATATTTTTAAAAATAGAAACATTAGGTGCTGCAGAAAAGGTTTACAAGGACATTACCAAAAATGGGTAGGTATACATACATGGATGGATTGATAGGCTTCGGCTCCTCTCAACAAATTATGAAGCCTCAAATGGAAAGGACACAGACAACTAGAGAACAGTATAACTATAAATCATCGATGTCAGGTGGTATATTCAATTCACTCAATACATCCAAGTTGCGGTGACACTTTCATCTTCAATTTTGTAGTCTGGAACTGTGAAACTTAAGAAATTCCAATATTCTTCCAATTACAAGGTGGATCAGTAATGTCTCTTGCTATTACTGTTTGTCATTGGTGTCCATTGGAAAGATTTGCCAATTCATGTTCATCATGGTCGGTTGTGTCATGAACACTCCATCCTTGGCCATCAGGAGCAGAGTGGAACTCAGACTTGGAGCTTCTAACTCAGGGGTAGGGATGTTATTCACTGTGCTCCATCAATACAAGATAGTCACCTACAAAACCTATACGGAATGTACAAGAAACCTTTTTAAACTAGAGTGGCAAGAAACATAGAGAATGGTCTGGGCAGAAGTAGTGCTGGGAAGATGTTTCCATTGCTAGGAGAAACTAGGATCCAAGAGCATGGCCTTAGAGTAAAGAGAAGATCTTTTAGAACAGAGATAAGGAGAAATTTCTTCAGCCAGATAGTGGTGAATCTAAGGGTTTCATTGCCACAGAAGGCTGTGGAGGCCAGGTCATTGAGTATACTTAAGACTGAGACAGACAGGTTTCTGAGTATCAAGGGGATCAAGGGTTACAGGGAGAAAGCAGAAGAATGGGGTTGAGAAACGCATCAGCCATGATTGAATGGCGGAGCAGACTCAATGGGCTGAACAGCCTAATTTCTGCTCTCACGTCTTGTGGTCTAATGTGGAACTCACTATCATGCAGGGATTAAAGTGAACATTGAACATTTTCAAGAAAGAGTCAGAGATCGTTCTTAGAGCTGAATGGATGAAAAGGAAATGAACAGGAAGTGAGACTAGGATACTGAATTGAATGATAAGCCATGATCATACTGAATGGTGGAGCATACTTGAAGGGCTGACTGGCTGATTCCTGCTCCTATTCCTTTGCTTCTATGCAATAGTACAGTTGGAATTATTTTCTGCATTGCTTTCAATGAAACAGAGTGGTTGTATCTCAATAAGCATTTGTACTTGGCTACAAAAGCAAAATCATCTGAATTCTGTGGCACAAGGCGGTTCAACATTCCACAGGTTGCATTTCTAAGAGCATACCTGTATTGAATAATATGCACATCAATGTTTGTGCTTTTCCCATTTTAGGCAACCCACCACCATCCCAAAATGAAAAAGGAGACAACATGCTAAAGCTTGACAGGGCAGTGAGAAAGTGTGAGGTGAATTCCTTCATCACCAGAATAATACAGCACAGGAGGCGACCATTTAGCTCAGTAAGTCAATGCTGGCTGCTTTGAACAACAAAGTCCCATTTCCCACCTTAGTCCTCACACCCTTGAATTTTCTTTTCCCACTTTGAAAACTCTTTTGTAGATTAATACGGAATCCTCATCCACAACCCCTTCAGGCATTACATTTCAAACTGTAACTATTCACTGCATTAAAATTTGTTCCTCATTTCACCTCTGGTTCTTTCATCCATTACCTCAATTCTATGACCTGTTATTAACTCTTCAGACATTGAAAACAGTTGGTCTTTAGTTACATTGTTAAAATCCTTCATGATTTTAAACACTGCCATGAAATGTCTTCACGCTGTACTCAAATTAGATTAACCCCCAGTTTCTCTAGTCTATTAACATAATTGAACCAAACCACTCCACAAATTGTCTTCCTTATGGAGTCACTTAGCTGAACAACTGGTATGTGATGCAAAGCAATGCCAGGAAAATGGGTTCAATACTTCCACTAGCTGAGGTTACCATGAAGGTCTCACATTCTCAACCTCGCTCCTCATCCAGGGTGTGGTGCCTCTCAGGTTAAATCAGTCATCTCACTCTAACGAGTCACCAGTTGCTGTGGTTCTGTTCGCCGAGCTGGAAGTTCTTGTTGTGAACGTTTCGTCCCCTGTCTAGGTGACATCCTCAGTGCTTGGGAGCCTCCTGTGAAGTGCCTCTGTGGTGTTTCCTCCGGCATTTATAGTGGCCTGTCCCTGCCACTTCCGGTTGTCAGTTTCAGCTGTCCGCTGTAGTGGACACATCGACCTGGACCCAATATACCAGCCACTACAGCGGACAGCTGAAACTGACAACCGGAAGCGGCAGGGACAGACCACTATAAATGCCGGAGGAAACACCACAGAAGCGCTTCACAGGAGGCTCCCAAGCACTGAGGATGTCACCTAGACAGGGGACGAAATGTTTGCAACAAAAACTTCCAGCTCGGCGAACAGAACCACAGCAACGAGCACCCGAGCTACAAATCTTCTCACAAACCTTGAGTCACCAGTCCTATGGCCCTCCAAGACTAGAATGATATTACTTAGTGGACCTCCTGTACAGGCTGCCAGCCAATCAGGATACAAATTCACCAAATTTCTTCAAGTGAGAGCTACTTATGGTTGGAGATGGAAATTGCCTGTCGCAAGAGGTAGGTAACTTCAAGGAACTGAGGACATGAAGGACTCAGACTAGATTTATTCATTTAGATGGGTTGGAGAGAAGTTTCACAGACATTTTCCCTCTAATTAGTCTGGATTTAATTTCCCGTTCACAATTTGGGAAGGCATAGAGATCACAGCTATTGAGACATTAGGTACTGAAAATAGCTAAATGGATTAGGGATTTTCTGTTGGTCATTGTTTGCATACTGACTAAACCGGTGAATGTACTGGAGCTGAATATGTGGTGGAGCTGAGAGTCAATAGTCTGGTAGATAATTAATTAATGTTGGCAATATCTGTAACTCCCAGCTAGCATCTGTGATGGCACACTGTGGTAAGTGCTACTAAATAGTATCCATGTTCCGCAGATAAGCAGTGGTATTTCTCAGTTCTCTTTAAAAAGATTGCCTCAGTAACTCTTTGGAAATGATGGGGTACTAGTATCTATTATGAGCTTCTATGGTACTAATAGACATAGTGTGTTGATATATTGTTAAGTTTGTATATGCATGTAGGCAACTCATCATCACCAGCTCAAGGGCAATGAGTGATGGGCAATAAATGCTAGTTAGGGATGGCCACATCCCAAGAATGAATGGAAAAAGATGCAAGGGAAAACTGGACAAAGAATAGAGTTATGATGATAGAGTTAGGGAATGATGGGATAGGGCTCAAGTAAAACATAAATGCCAACACTATAGACCAAACGGTCCGTTTCTCTGCCATATATTTTATGCATGCAATCCAAGAGGGAAAAAATTCTTTTGCTTAGAATAATAGTCAGGATGAGTTACAGCAATCTAAATAAATAAGCCACCTATCTAAATTTAAGACAACTGTAAATAGACTAGTATGCCTCAAGACTAATAAATATATCAATTATCAAAAAACAGAAGCCTACCAAATGTGAACTCTGCTAAAATCAATGAGCAACCTTAAGATTCCGCTTAAACATGCATAATATAAAATGAATTCAGTGCTAATTGATATTCTACAGATCCTTTGTTCAACAAAAAGAAAATTGGCTCCAAGAATTGTACTTGGAGGATTTTCTTTAAGGAAAGCATGTGACATCACAATAAGCATTATTGTTACCAACTGGCAGGGTGGCTCATTTTGAAATATAGCAGGAAAGAATTGCAATATTTACAGTTAAAGAATATACACAAATGTGTCAACATATTCCCAGGAGTCAAAAGCTTTGATGATTTACCACAAGACAACGTAAGATCTTCCACTGGTAAATCAAAGCTGAAATTGAGTGAGCTGTTTAAATAAATTAAATAGCCTAACTGCATTCACACAACACTGAACCACAAGTTTCCAAGTTTAATGATATCTCAAAAAATATTTTGACCTGTGTTCTGTGTTGATAAGTTCTGAAAGTTGCTCCAAGTAATTTGAAGTTGAAGTTGATGATAATTTTATCCTTTTTGCTTCTATGAATGTGACTAATAGATGAAGCAAAGCCAGATGCTACAGTAGTTGGACTTTGCAAGTCATGTGTCACATGCCAATAGCAAATGCAAAATATTAATTCTAAGTAAAATCTTGAAAAGATGGATTTGATATTTCAAATTAGCCCCCACCTTGAAATACTTTATCAATGACATGCCTGTCATTATATGGTTGGAAGTGTGATGGATTACTGATGGTTTTATAGAACATAGAACAATACAGCGCAGAACAGGCTCTTCGGCCCTCGATGTTGCGCCGAATTATTCTCAGCTCGTCCCCCTACACTATCCCATCATCATCCATGCATTTATCCAAGAATTGTTTAAATGCCCCTAATGTGGCTGAGTTAACTACATTGGCAGGCAGAGCATTCCACACCCTTACCACTCTCTGAGTAAAGAACCTGCCTCTGACATCTGTCTTAAATCTATCACCCCTCAATTTGTAGTTATTCCCCCTTGTACAAGCTGACGTCATCATCCTAGGAAAAAGACTTTCACTGTCTACCCTGTTTAATG
Source organism: Chiloscyllium plagiosum (assembly GCF_004010195.1). Lineage (NCBI taxonomy): Eukaryota > Metazoa > Chordata > Chondrichthyes > Orectolobiformes > Hemiscylliidae > Chiloscyllium > Chiloscyllium plagiosum. Next base: position 17,444,905 of record NC_057718.1, on the reverse strand, counting down.
CTCTGATCATCTTGTATGTTTCTATCAAATCCCCTCTTAGACTTCTTCATTCCAATGAGAACAGACCCAAATCTCTCAGCCTTTTCTCATATGACCTTCCCTCCAGATGAGGCAACATCCTGGTAAATCTCCTCTGCACCTTTTCATGCTTCCACAGCCTTCCCGAAAAATGGCGACCAGAACTGTACACAATATTCCAAGTGTGGCCGCACTAGCATTTTGTATAGTTACAGCATGATATTGCGGTTCCGGAACTCAATCCTTCTACCAATGAAACCTAACACACCGTATGCCTTCTTAACAGCACTATCAACCTGGGTTGCAGCTTTCAGGGATCTATGTACGTGGATTCCAAGATCCCTCTGCACATCCACACTACCAACAACCTTTCCACTGACTCAGTACTCTGCCTTCCTGTTATTCTTCCCAAAGTGTATCACCTCACATTTAGCTGCATTGAACTCCATTTGCTACCTCTCAGCCCAATTCTGCAGTTTATCCAAGTATCTCTGCAACCTGTAACATTCTTCCAAACTGTCCATGACTCCACCAACTTTCGTGTCGTCTGCAAGGTTTCACTAGGATCTTTTACATTCACAACTCAGTGCTACTTCAATGTCTGCAATTACTCAGCGCAAAATCCAGTTGCCTCCTGATCAAATTTCCACAATACCCCTTTTGGGGAGAAATACTACTGCTTCAGTCAAGTCCCCTGATTAACACCTCAAGTGTTACTATTCACTAAGTCTGAATCTGATTCATCAAAATTTTTTTGCAGAAAAATTAATTTTTCACAAGTGGTTACTACTGTGTATATCAATAACAACAACTAGTCAAGAACCCCAGGACCATCCAGGTCAAAGTCTTTCATCTGATCTGTGTCCTTCCCAGTAGATTCAAAATCCATCATTTCCACCATTACTTCTGCAGTCAATGCTATTTATAGATGCAATGTAGCAACTTGTCAAACTTTCTTCAGAAATAATCTTTTAGGCCTACAACCTTTACTGTATAGAACATGCAATTTACCAAAATTCCCCTTAGTTAAACACCAACATGACATGGTATGTACTGCCATTCATCCACTGTCACTGGACCAAACTCCCAGGAGTACTTAGTTTATATTTTAAGAGACCTGTCAGCTAAACGACAGTACTGCTTTCCAACTGTGGTCAATCATTTATCTCAAAGTAATGAAAATAGCAATAAATGCAATCTTGCCCATATCAAATACATCCCAAAATAAATTAAAAGTTGTGTTTTGTATTTTTGTACATTCAAAATGTCAACTTTCGCAATTAAACCAATACATTGATATCATAGTCATAGAAATATACAGCATGGAAACAGACCTTTCGGTCCAACTTCATGCTGACCAGATATCCTTAAAAAGAAACTAGCCCCATTTGCCAACATTTGGCCCATATCCCTCTAAACCCTTTCTATTCACATACCCATCCAGATGTGGTAACTGTACACCACCACCACCTCCTCTGGCAGCTCATTCCATAGATGCACCACCCTCTGCGTGAAAAAGTTGTCCCTTAGGTCCCTTTTAAATCTTTTCTCTCTCAACTTAAACCTACGTCCTCTAGTTTTGGACTCCCCCACCCTGGAGAAAAGACCTTACTCACCCCATCCGTGCCCCTCACCCCTTATAAACCTCTTTAAAGGTCACCCCTCAGCCTCTGCTGCTCCAGAGCAAGTAGCCCCAACCTATTCAGCCTCTCCCTGTAACTCAAATCCTCCAATGCTGACAACACCCTTTTCTGAAGTTCAAGTTTCACAACATCTTTCCTATAGCAGGTAGACCAGAAACAAACGCAGTATTACAAAAGTGGCCGAACCATTGTCCTGTACGGCCACAATATGACCTCTGAACTCCTATACTCAATGCACTGACCAATAAAGGCAAGAGTACCAATTGCATTCTTCACCATACTGTTGTATGATTGTGACAACATAGCGAAAAACAGCTGCCATTACTGGCCAAGGAATTAAGCATTGTTTTCTATATCATGTTGTTTCTTGAGCAGACATCAAACCTTTATTAAATTGCATTAATTATTAACATAATAATTAATTAGTTGCATCCACAAACCTGACTGCCCCGGACGACCCATCGTCTCAGCCTGCTCCTGCCCCACCGAACTCATCTCCTCCTACCTCGACACGGTCCTGTCCCCATTAGTCCAAGAACTCCCCACCTACGTCCGTGACACCACCCACGCCCTCCACCTCCTCCAGGATTTCCGCTTCCCCGGTCCCCAACGCCTCATCTTCACCATGGACATCCAGTCCCTGTACACCTCCATCCCCCATCACGAAGGACTCAAAGCACTCCGCTCCTTCCTTTCCCGCCGTACCACCCAGTACCCTTCCACCGACACCCTCCTTCGACTGACCGAACTGGTCCTCACCCTGAACAACTTTTCTTTCCAATCCTCCCACTTTCTCCAAACAAAAGGAGTAGCCATGGGCACCCGCATGGGCCCCAGCTATGCCTGCCTCTTCGTAGGGTATGTGGAACAATCCATCTTCCACAACTACACTGGCCCCACCCCCCATCTTTTCCTTCACTACATTGATGACTGTATCGGCGCTACCTCGTGCTCCCACGAGGAGGTTGAACAGTTCATCCACTACACTAACACCTCCCACCCCGACCTCAAATTCACCTGGACAGTCTCGGACTCCTCCCCCCCCTTCCTAGACCTTTCTGTTTCTATCTAAGGCGACCGAATCAACACGGACATCTACTACAAACCAACCGACTCCCACAGCTACCTAGACTACACCTCCTCCCATCCTGCCCCCTGTAAAAACGCCATCCCATTCTCCCAATTCCTTCGTCTCCGCCGCATCTGCTCCCAGGAGGACCAGTTCAAAATACGTACAACACAGATGGCCACC
>NC_057718.1:17425256-17441443 GCF_004010195.1 Chiloscyllium plagiosum | reverse complement strand
CTGACCTGCAGTCTTTTTCTTGACCTCTCCGCCTCCATCCTACTTCGACCTATCACCCTCACCTTGACCTCTTTCCACCTATCACATTTCCAACGCCCCTCCTCCAAGTCCCTCCTCCCTACCTTTTATCTTCTCCTGCTGAACACTCTCTGCTCATTCCTGAAGAAGGGCATGTGCCCGAAACGTCGAATCTTCTGTTCCCTAGATGCTGCCTGACCTGCTGTGCTGTTCCAGCAATAAAGTTTCAGCCTTAATCTACTGTCAGCTTGTTTCACTTTGTAGTGCGTGTTATCATTGACCATTTACTTTGTTCTGTTATCTTACTATACTATATTTAAAAAAGCAATGATAAGCACATCATTAACTTTACGAATTCATGGGCATTTAATTACCATGTCACTGGAAATTTCTTGGGGCCACAAGAAAATCAGTGACAGAATGGTTTCGACATATTGCTGATTTATGCAGTGTGTCAATCAGCAAAGCAGCTCTTCTTGCTTTACACAGATCTGGCAAATTGAGCTTCCAGCAAGCCAATGTGCTTACTTATGCAACCATTAAATTTGAAATTTCTCCTTTGGTTCAGATGAATAACAATGTTATTGTTAACAAAATGTACAGAGCGGACAAAAAATATTTTGATTACAATTCATTGCTTAACTGTTCCTGTGGCATTATTCTGTAAACTCTAGTTCAAGCATGTGGCAGATCATGTTAAGACACACTTTCAGGCAATAGTCCTCCATAACCTGTTGCCAGAATGTTCATAGGAATGGTCGAGGTTAATTTAGCAATTGAATTGTCTGTGTCTTTGGGCTATATCATTTCTATGGAAAATCATGGCTACAAATCTACAAAATACAATTTTGCACCCCAATTCAAGTGTTTGATTACTCGTCATTCTAACACTTTCCAAGGTAGAGAGCTGTTACTTTAAAGGTTAAAAGGTCTGTCCCACAATGCTCTCATCTCTGTGTAAATGTGCAATCTACTTTGACAGAATAGCTTATAAATATTTATATTCCATAAACAAAAAGATTGATGCTAGTAGATTGTCTATGTAATAAGTGTATGCAGAAAAATTAATTTTAACCAATTTTGTTACTGTATTTTTTTTTACAAAACAAATAATGTAAAGCTCATATACTCCGAAGTAATTTGAACATTCTTCAGAAATTATTAAAAAATACTATCACCCTATGCAGTGTAAATGCATACTACTATTTCTAAAGAATTAAGCTCTTAAATATGTTGCGATTCAGTTTAGTGCAATCTTTATCCACATTAGTGCATTATATCACCTTTGATGTGCCTGGAACATGAAAAGGAAAGACGAGAAGAATTTGTCCTCTTCCTCCTGAAGGTAATCTTTAAAACTGGGATCTGACAATCCAGTAAGTTGCAACCGTAGAAAGTTTACAACTCAATTAACTGAATAAAAGTGAAAATCTTCCTAAATCCTAAATGATTTTCTCTGTATTTTGATATAAATGATGGACATTTCATCTGAAGTAGCCATATTTGATTTGAAAAATTAACCTCTCTCCACAGATTTTGCCAGACCTACTGAGTATTATTAGCACTTTCGGTTTAATTATGGAATTTCATTGCTTATTGAGATCCTTTTACACTACATTTAGGTTTGAAAATTAATTTATATTTTGTTCTGAATAATCTGTATGGTAAATTACAGTGGCCTTGGTTTATCTGACTAAATCCATCAAATTCTGATTTAACAACATGGGTTCAGGATTTTTTTCAGTATTTTGGAGACCATACTCTAAAATCATTCATGTACAATAATAAACATTGAGTATTCTGTCATGATAGATCAACCATTACAACAAAAATGAATGTCCTTCTAAGAGGAAGAGAAAGTCAAATGAAAGAAGAAAAGCAACTACAATTGCTCCTGTGAATCATCTAGTGACAAAGACAAAGAGGTTAACTTGCTTTGCCGCAAATTATATAGTCCTTTTCACAATGCTGTAACTACCTCACTTCTAACTCATTCTCAAACACTAAGTAATGTTACTACTATCCTTTTCATTCTGTTTTGTATAACAACACTTTTTTTAAGTCTAAGATTTGTACGTTGGTACTTGTACCTAAGATGGCACCATTATAAGGCCATTAAATTTTTCACTGTACTAGTTTTCTTCTGTGGTGGAATACAAGTGATAATAAAGGATATTCATTCAATTATTCATTCATTCAATTCATTCACGGTGGCTCAGCAGTTAGCACTGCTGCCTCACAGCACCAGGGTCCCAGGTTCGATTCCAGCCATGGGCGAATGCCTGTGTGAAGTTTGCACGTTCTCCCAGTGTCTGCGTGGGTTTCCTCCCATAGTCATAAGGATGTGCAGGTCAGGTGAATTGGCCATGCTAAATTGCCCATAGTGTTTGGTGCATTAGTCAGAGGGAAATGGGTCTGGGTGGGTTACTCTTCAGAGGATCGGTGTGGACTGATTGGGCCAAAGGGCCTGTTTCCACACGGTAGGGAATCTAATCTAATCTAATCTAACCTAATAGAAACAAACAACTTGAGTAGACTATTTAGCCCTTCAAGCCTGCTCTGTCATTCAGCATGATCACAGGTGATCATTCAACTCAGTATCCTACTCCCACTTTCTCCCTACATCCTTTAATCCCTTCAGTCTTAAGAACTATATCTGCATCTTTCTTATGGTGATAAGAACATGAAAACAGAAACTGCTGAACAAACTCAGGATATCTGGCAGCATCTGTGGACAGAAAGCAGAGTCAACATTTCAAGTCGAGTGAAGAAGGTTGACTGGACCAAAAGTGAGGCTAATTGACAATTTGAGGCAGAACACAGGTTGAGTGCCAGAGATTAGCATAATACGTTTGCATTACTCAGAATATGGTATGCAGAACACAACCAAAGTAAACTGTAGGGCTTCACACTCTACAGTGGCACAAGACAATTTGCTTAGCATGTGCACCTCATCAACCTGTCTCACATTATGGCTTAAACGAAATATGGCAAAATTAAATCTGGAAGTGCACGTGAAAATGTTTATTAGAATTACTTCTTTTAAATATCTATTTCAAATAATTCAACTTTTATTATCTCAGACATCCTCCCCCATGCCAAAACAAAATATTGCAACTACCTTTTAAGAGATCATACACCCATGTTATCTTTGCTACAACATTGAAAGTTTTGCTTTGCTTTGATAATTTTTCACAAATCACTACTCCCATAACCCAATTTTAATGACATGCATTCAAAGTGCTTACGTTCTTCATAACTATTGCTGGTGTTGGATCTTTTGAGTGTCTGGATTTCCTGGGATAGTATGGAAAGTCGGTCAGACTGTGTGGGTGTGTCATCTTCTTCAGGGTCAGGAGATTCTTGCATCATTTCCTCTATTTCCTCGATGACCTCAAAGAAACATGAAGGAAGCTTTATTGCAGCCATTATTATGCATACACACACATACTGCCATTGGTTTCCAATAGCTGTTATAGTCATAGAGTCATACAGCACAGAAATAGACCCTTCGGTCCAAACACTCAGTGCCAGACGTAATCCCAAACTAATCCCACCTGTATGCTCCTGGCCCATATCCCTCCAAACCCCACTTATTCGTGTATCTATCCAAATGTCATTTAAACACTGCAATTGTACCCACACCCACGCTTTCTTAGGAAGTTCATTTGAGATGCGAATCACCCTCTGGGGAAAAAAAAACTTGTCTTTTTTAAATCTCTCTCCTCTCAGCTTAAAAATGTGTCTCCTGATCTTGAAATTCCTCATCCTAGGCAAAAGGCAACTAACATCAATTCTATCTATACCTCTCATTATTTTATAAACTTTTATCAGATTACTTCTCAACATCCTACACTCCGGTGGAAAAAAGTCCCAGCCTATCCAGCCTTTTATAACTCAAACATTCCATAGTTTGCGACGACCTGGTAAATCCCTCTGAACCCTCTACTGCTTGATCATATCCTTCCTGTAACCAGCCGACCAAAACTGGACACAGTATTCCAGAAGAGATCTCACCAATGTCCTGTAACCTGAACATGACTTCCCAACTCCTTTACTCAAAGGACTGAACAATGAGGCAAGCATGCTAAACGCCTTTTTAACCACCCTGTCTATGTGACGCAAACTTCAAAAAATTATGTACCTGCACCCCTAGGTTCCTCTGTTCTAGAATACTACCCAAGGCCCTACCATTAACTGTATAAGCTTAAGCCTTAGCCTTGCTTGTAATATCAAGATGCAATACCTCACATTTATCCAGATTGAACTCCATCTGCCATTTTTCAGCCCACTGACCCATTTGATTAAGATCTCTTTGTAATCTTAGAAAACCTTCTTCAGTGTCTACAATGCCACCAATTTTGGTGTCGTCCGCAAACTTACAAACAATGCCTTCTAAATTCCTATCCAAATTATTTATATAAATGATAAACAAAAGAGGATCCAGAACCAATCCCGGAGGTACACCACGGGCCTCCAGTCTGAAAAGCAACCTTTCACCATTACTCTCTATCTTCTGCCATTTAAGCCAATTACGTACCCAATTGGCAAGCTCACCCGGAATCCCATGTGACTTAACTTTACTAATTAGTCCACCATGCAGAACCGTGTTAAAGACTTTACTAAAATCCAAATAAACAATATCTACCTCTCTGCCAATCTTTTTAACAACTTCCTCAAAATAACTCAATCAAATTTGAGACACATGATTTTCCTTGTACAAAACTGTGCAGACTACCCTAAATCAAATTTTGCCTCTCTAAATGTCCATTAATCCTATTTATCCACAACAGAAATCAGATTCGCAGATCTATAGCTCTCCGGTTTCTCCTTACAAACTTTCTGAAACAAAGGTACAACATGAGCCATGCTCAAGTCATCTGACAGCTCACCTGTAGATAGATATGATGCAAGTATTTCTGCAAGAGGTCTCGTAATTTCCTCTCTTATTTCCCACAACATTCTGGGATACATTAGATCAGGTTCTGGAGGTTTATCGACCTTTATATTCTCCAAAACCTCCTGAACTTCCTTTTCTGTAATGTGAACTGTTTTTAAAACATCAAAGTTTATTTTTCTTGTTCTCTAAACTCAATTTCTTTCTCCACAGTAAAAATTGATGCAAAGTATTCATTTAGTGTGCCTCACATCTCCTGAGGTTCAACATGAAGACAACTTTCTTAATCTTTAAGAGGCCCTACCCACTGTTGCTCTTAATGTATTTGTGGAATCTCTTTGGATTATCCTTAACCTTATCTGTCAATGCTGTTATATCATATCCTCTCTTTGCCTTCCTTATTCCTCTCTTAAGAATGCATCTCCACACTTTATATTGATTAAGAGATTGAATTGAACCATTGCTTATATCTAAAATAAGATTCTCTTTTATTCTTGACTAGAACCTCAATATCTTTATTCAACCATCACTAACAGGAAGCAAGTTAACAGTAAAAGCAACAGTAATATACTTAATGTAGCAATTCTTCCATTAAATGAGTCTTTCATACTTATACTAAGTTACTTATGGATTTCTCCATGTCAAATCACACACATTCACAGCTTCAAGAGTTTACAATATCAACGAGCTAAAGAAAGCTAAATGGTGTAAAGATACGTTCATGTTACATTAATAGGGAGACTAGTAGCATGCAGTTAGCTGCAAACCAAATACAAAACAAATTCTAGACTTTTCCAGGACAAAATCCAAGAGCTATTTTTGGAGGCCTTTTAAATTGTTTTTTTAATTCACTCTTGGAACATGGGCATCACTGGCTGGCCAGCATTTATTACCCATCACTAGTTGCTCTTGAGAAGGTTGTGGTGAGCTGCTTTCTAGAGTCACTGCAGTCCACAGAAGGCATGTCTGTGCCTGTTTGGTCAGTTGCGTACTTGACTAGTATGCAGCTGTAACTGTTTTCAGGCAGGCAAATGACAATTGAACATAGAAGTGTTTTTATATTCTTATCTTGAGCCTTTTTTGGACAACAAGGAGGAGCAACTTCTATGTGCAAACTGGCAAAGACCTTAAAAGGAAAAGCACAATTTATTTGGATCCAAGCCAGCCTTCTTGAAATATAAAAACACTTTTGCAGAATTTATTCTGATTATTAAAGTTTAAGCTGTTAAAGTATGATACTAATTGTATAATGGTAGCAAAGAAAGAAATAGGGCTCTCTATTCCCACTACCCCACATCCAGAAGAAAAAGCTGGGAAATTTCAGAGCCAGTTTTAGAAGTCTGTTTTTGCATAATGAGCAAGAATATGTAATTGAATTTAGAAGATGAAACAGAATTTCATGTTAAAAGTGACTTGAGAAAATACTAAGATTTTGTTGCATTTATACTCTGTCTAGTTCTGTAAGAAGCTCTCAATTGACTGAGAGATGAGAAAGATTTAAATTCCTCTTGTGCACAGCAGCACTAAGGAATTGTTACATTTTAAGAGATGCCATTATTTTAAGAGATGCCATTAAATTAAGGCTCAATGTCTGACTCATGGATATGAGAATCCTATCATAATATTCAAAGAGGAACAATCAGCTTGACTCAATTGATAACACTTCAAATATTCCTATGCCTATTTCCGGTCAGAGTCAGAGAGAGCAATTTTAATCCGCAAGAATGGATTGGTTAGTGACAAGAAAGATTTGAAATCTTTCTAAATCTCAAAATTGACCGCAAACCATTTACTTCTGAATTAGCAGAGCTGCTTCAGGGGAGGCAATCAATCCATTCTTTCGAAGTTGGTTAATCATTTTCAATTTATAAAAACAACAGCTTGTCTTTTATCTACTAAAATACGGTAGTTATTGCTATAAAGAAAAAACGGACACGGTTTGTGTAACAATTCACTCCAATGCTGCTGCTGGACTACACCGATTTTGATGAACCCTGCACTGGACGTCCAGCTGGAATAATCTGGCAAAGCTAAGTGAGAACCTTTTTGCCTGAAGATTTGTTCTGGTTGGAGAGGAACTTCACAGAGACAATGCTAAACTTTTGGAATTCTTTACCCCCAGGTGGATATGATCTCAGTCATTCAGCATGTGCAACATGGAAACTGATATATTTCTAAAATGAATGGATAGTGGGACAATGGGATATAAATGCTGTGGATGTAGATGATTAACCATGATCTGCTTGAATGCCACAGCAGCGCAACAGGTTGAGCAGCATACTCCTATTTCCCATGCTTTTCATTTAATTTCTTTTGAATGCATGGAAATGCATTTCCTAAAGATTGGGGATTTTGGCTTGGGTAAGGAGTGAGATGGGCTTAATCCATGAAGTAAAGTACATTTACAGCAGTGTTTCTGTGAGGTTCAATGAGAATCTTTTCACCTATCATTTTTCATCCAACCTCCCCACCTTCTGTAGTATCCAACTCGTCCCATCGCAAATATGATCCACAGTCCCAAGCAATTTCACACTAATGATAAATCCACTCTTCTTTCCCACACTCCCACCCACACAGCAGCAAGAAAGTCCAGCAGACTTCAGTTCATCAGGTGTTTCTTCAATGAAGTCGTGCCTTGAGGAGTGGAGAGATTTGTCAGAGGTCCAGGATACTAACAAGTAGCAAGTGTGTTTTGGGAGAATCATGGGAGTATTCAGAAGTGGGGAAGGCTTGCATTGGTCAAACCTCTAACCATTATACATACTCTCAATTGGTCATAAATTGAAGCAAATGGAAATCCCAACTCCAAACCTGGCTGGCAGGCAGACCATCCTGAATTCCCTATTTGGAAAGCAATACTTTTACTTGCACTCCTAGCAGGAAGGAATCAGGTTGTCTTGAGGCTTTTAAATGGTCATTGATTTACTACTTGAAGGACTTAATTAGTGGTGGTTGAAAATGTGGCTCATCGACATTCCCCCAGAACTTGATTAGAAGTGATGGGAAAGTAGGGGCAGGTGTCTCTCCAGTGTCAACTTGCCCTATTATTTATCCTTCTCAATACCTAGCCTACCTCTTAAATGGAGAGGAAGATTCCACCCATGCTCTCAGACCTGCATTTCTTTGATCTCTCATTAAACAATGGGGCTGGAGTGCTGTGGCTCAAAGGCTCAATCCAGGATTTGAAAATTAATCTAGCTTGGTTATTTAACTGTCAGGACAGAATTCTATTCTGTGGGACATGTCATATTCAGTTGATTAAATTTAATCTGGCTCGACTTTTAACTGACATAACTCTTTGGGATGACAGGAAAGAAGCTACAATTAGTTTGCATAACTTTACTTGAACAATTATTTTAGGTAATCTATTTAATGTTTAGTTTAGAACAGATTGTTTTATATTGAGTCCAGCTTTATTTTATAATTTGAACACTCAAATTGAAGTCACCTGTTCAGCTGTGAAGAGTGGCTCATCATTTATACAAGAAACGATAATAGAATGCATGTCCAACTGATCTCGTAGCTCCTCATCATCAGAAAGATCCAGGTTAATGTTACCATTCAGCTAGAAAACAAAAATAGAATCAACGTTTAAATTACTTGAGTCTTTGATTATGCATAGATTATAATTCAAGCCACCATTTTAATAAATCATTCCTTTCACTTGCTTTTATTCATTGAGTTCTGAAGTATGAAATTACTGCAGCCAATTATTTCCACATTGTAGGGAATCTAATCTAATCTAGTGTAATTTGTATATGTTATGCTACATGGGTATCAATGAAGATCACAGGTGACTACTCCACTAAGAAACACAATGCTGTTCCAAATAGTGGTTTACTAGATGCACTAGGTGGTTTTCAATTTGTGCTACAAGGTAAGGATTTCATTGTTCTACAAAGCAGAAGGATAACAAATGCTGATGACCTGCAATCAGGAATAATTTCTCCACGATTGAAAACTTCAGTTGAACTTTACTGGATCCCAGTATGTTGCGGCTGATGAGATCGCTAATTTTTTTAAAATTAAAATTAGCTTTATTGTCACATGCACTCTAATGAATGCAGTGAAAAGTTTGCAATGTCTCATTGCTTTGGTGCCACCTTACATACATGGTAATAGGTACAGATACTTAAGTATGTATCACAGACTTGAAAGAAAGAATTATAAATAAAAGTTCAGCATAAGAATGAAGAGTTTTTTTAAAAAAAAGTCTTTTCACCAAATCTGTGCCAGCCCCAAGCCCTCAGACCACCTCAGCCAAGTCTCCTGATCACACTAGGCTTCAAGCCTCGCTTCCAGACCCCAAGGGCTGCACCTCTAATCTAGAACGCACTTTTCCTGTGCCACCCCTGCAATAGCCTAGCCTGGGACTTGCTACCCCCGTGCCAGCCTAACTTTCATTGCCTAGTTCAGATTTAGAGGTCCAAGTTGTAGCAGTGAAAATTATAAGTTATTCGCCAAATGATATTCCAAATTCCAAACTATTCAGCCTCTCCTCTGTCAGTCCCACATTTCTGCAGCTACCAATCTGCTCAATCACACTTACTTTCCATCTTTGATGTACTTGTCCATCCTGTTTCCCTACTATATCCCCTACCAGCTACCCAAAACAGAAATAGTTATTTTCAATAACTGGTTTAATGATTTATCTTGGAATACAAACACAAACCCCAACTTCTCTGCTCTACTATGAGGCAACTTCTTATAAACTTGCCCTCCCCATCTTTGAAGAAATAAAGAGGATCTCATGAACTTGTCACTAATATTTGTTCAGCTAGTAAGTTTGCAGATGACACCAAAATTGGAGGCGAAGTGGACAGCAAAGAGGGTTACCTCAGATTACAACAGGACCAGATGTGCCAATGGGCTGAGAAGTGGCAGATGGAGTTTAATTCAGATATATGCGAGGTGCTGCATTTTGGGAAAGCAAATCTTAGCAGGACTTATACACTTAATGGTAAGCTCCTAGGGAGTGTTGCTGAACATAGAGACTTTGGAGTGCAAGCTCATAGCTCCTTGAAAGTGGAGTCGCAGGTAGATAGGATAGTGAAGAAGGCGTTTGGTTTGCTTCCCTTTATTGGTCAGAGTATTGAGTACAGGAGTTGGGAGGTCATGTTGCGGCTGTACAGGACATTATTTGTAAATCATTGCTGTAAACATAGTAAAATTAACACTCATTTATGAAACAAATGTAAATTAATTATTGTTTAATGCATTATAATTAAATATGGAGAAAATTGAACTATTTCAGTAACCTTTCTTGGTCATAATATATAAGCTGTTGCCTTACAGTAAAGAATAGCTGTATTACAAAGCAAGGATGTTCAGTATGAGATTCCAAGGCAATGTGTAGACCAAATCCTACCAAACAGAGGCCCTTAAAATCCATGCAACTAAGTTCCTTTTGCATGTATGTTTTTTGATTTTTCAGGTTTGAACTGATGGAATTTCAGAACTGCAAGTCTGAAAAAGTCAATTTTCAGTTAACTTACTTCAATGGATAAACCTTAAATCAAAGCAATATCTGTCATTATCGGCAACTTGAGATACAGGAAACAGGACGAGAATATTCTTTCAGAAAGAGAGAACTGTTAATTATAAAATCTTATCACTTCCTCAATGTTCCAAATTCTATCATAATCAATCATCCCTTTTAAAATGCTGGTGGCTAAAAAGTGTCATGGAATCCTTTCTGTCCACTAGCAGGTAGGGAGGACCTTGGTTTAGTATTTTAGCCAAAACATAATCAATTTGATAATACTGCATTCTCCATCCTACACTCAATAATAGCCGTGATTATGTTAATTCTCTGGAATGGCCTTGAACATTGGAGTTTGATTTATTGTTGTTACATACACCGAGATACAGTGGAAAGTATTGTTTTGCATGCTATAGAGACAGATGGTTTCATACGAGGAGTATCACGGTCACAGAACAGTGTAAAATACGGTGTTATAGATGTAGAGAAGATGCAGAGAGGCAGATCAACGTTAACATTTGAGAGGTCCATTCAAAAGTCTGATAACCAGTGGAAAAGAAACTGCTCTTTAATATGTTCGTACATGTATTCAAGCTTTTATATCGTCTGACTGATGGAAGAGGGTGGAAGAGTGTATAACCAAGGTGGGAGGGGTCTTTGATTATGTTGGCTGTTTTCCAGAGGCACAGGGAAGCATAGATGGAGTCAGTGAATGAAAGACTGGTTTGTGAGATGCACTGGGCTATGTTCACGACTCTGTGTAATTTCTTGTGCTCTTGAGAAGAATAGCTGCCATACCACACAGTGATGCATCCAGTTAAGATGCTTTCTATGGTACATCTATAAAAATGGATAAGAGTCTTTGTGGACATGCCGAATTTCCTTAGCCTCCTGAGGAAGTAGAGATGTTGTTGTGCTTTCTTGACTGTGATGTTCTGACTGCATGGAATCTATGTAGACATTTTTCATATACAGCCTGGAAGGTTCCATGATAAACACCTTCCCAATCATGAAGATTAAAGCATTGGCACATGTAATTCCATGTATTATCAGATTAGACCAATAACTTTCCTCCTCTATTTAGGAGTAATAAATTCCTCCTGAATAGGTTTGTGATAAATGAGCCTTCACCGCTTTTGTGCCAACAGGCAATTGAGAAAGATTATTTTTATTGCTTTTATGTGAAGCATGTTCACATTCTGAATTGTTTCTCTAACTCTGGTCTCTTTTTACATGACCTGTTTGCTAGCCTGACACGTTAGAATTGATTAGTTAGAATGAGAGATTGCCGTTCCAAATCTATCTTATACAAATATCCCACTGGAAACCAATCCAGTATTCGAACACTAAAACTATTAGCTTGTTTTTTTTTTTTCCACGCTGCTGGAGTAAGATTCACTCCCATAATTTCTTACTGAGTTGTGGATATGTGATTGTTGAAAACCATGATTCATTTATCGCAAGAATGAAAATGAGCTAGAAATATAGAAATATTTATATTCTTGGACATAATTAGTGTTTCATTTCTAACCATTAGTCTGGTCAATGTTTGTCAGTCTATTTTATGGCTTTTTAGAAAAACGAACAAAATAAGATTCAAACTACTTTAATGAAAGAAAAAAAATCACATTGAACTACATGTGGCTAGATATCAGAGAATCCTGTGAACATTGTCTATTGAGAATAAAATGATGACTCCAATGTCCATCAGAGTTTACATTTTATCTTATTAAATTTTCTGTTGTGTATCTGAGCTGCCAGTAGTTTATCACCACTGTCAGCACTTCACCTATTGTACAGTTTTATTGGAAATATAGAAAGCAAACAGAACTGAACAATATTTGCAATACTTCACTAACCACTGAAGATCTCAATCTTGTCCTGTCATGAGTTCAACACAACTTCCTGTAGTCCGATGTCACATCCACTTTTGTTTGTCATTTAGAAGATACGGTACTAGTACTGTCATTGTCCATATGCAATTCTTTTTAGAAACACTTGAACATACCAGGAGAGTTTAGAAAATACACGTTTTGTTGAAGCTTCATCTTGCGTTCTTGAGGACCTTTCACAAGTACAAATTTGAGGCGCGAGTAAACATTCATACTGCTTGAGAAGAGATTCTGTGGCAAGTGGGCTCTGATAGAGGCATTGCTATGGAGACTGAATCTATTAATGCTGAATGGCAGTTAATAGTAAGCTCTGTTCAGATTTTAAACAAGGCAAGTTGACTCTGGTCAGGGCATTTCCTGACAGGGCAATGACTGTCACCTATTTTGTTAAAGTGAAACAGGTACAGTGTGTGTACACATTATTTCTGCCAAAACAAACAGGGCCCTGTGCATAAATCATATATGCAGCCAGTCAGACTGATGGTCTTGAATTGGTTTTCAGCTTAATGCCTTGCACACTTAGGATTATCCAACAAATGTGTCCAATTCCAGAATCCTATCTAATATTAGACATTGTGTGACAGGTTTTTTGAGCCTCACTGGTGTGTATAGTCAGTAACTTGCTTGTTGCAAAAAAACTGAAGGGATGTACTACTAGATAAAATTCACCAGTCTTTCAACTTGCCATGCAGCCCACAGCTCAGAATGTACCCAGGAAGAGGAATGGAGTTTGTATCAAATAAGCAGACTTTGTGATGAGGGCTGCAGATCACTTTGTTCTTTCAAGAAACCAAGGTAGTCTTTGGGGAATCAAGACGTAAGCGAGTTTTGAGAAGATGATGTGTAGCTCAGTTTGAAGTTCTGGATGTAGGTTTGCTCACTGAACTGGAAGGCTCATTTTCAGACGTTTCATCACCATACTAGGTAACATCTTCAGTGAGCCTGCAGACTGAATCATTGCTGATGATTCCTGCAAAGCCTAACAGAGATACCACGAGAATTCCTAGAAGCATGACATTCCAACCGGAACTCTCTCAACAAACGCGTTGACTTGGACCCAATTTACCACCCCCTGTGAAAAAGAACAGGACATGACATCATCACCAGAAATGACATCACTAACCCAAATGAATCCAAACATATAAATAGATAGCAGGAATCATCAGCAACGCTTCGTCCGGAGGCTCACTAAAGATGCTACCTAGTATGACGAAATGTTTGAAAAATGAACCTTCCAGTTCAGCGAGCAAACCTACATCCAGAATCAAGACATCATAATGTAGGAGCAGGATAAAAGTGATGGGGGCGATTTGTTTGGTTGTGACTGTATAGATCAGAATGAAACCAGACAGTGACTGACCCACCCAGCTAGATAACAGAGGAGAGGCATTGGAAAAGAATTGAGAAGCCAAACTCTGTCTTATGTTTGATTGTTGTGTGAATGTGTGATTTTGATTAGGAATAAAGTCATAGATCTGTGCAGCATGGAAACAGATCCTTCAGTCCAACTAGTCCATACCAACTAGATAGTCTAAATTAATCCAGTCTCATTTGCCAGCATTTGGACCACATTCCTCTAAACACTTGTTATTCATGCACCCATCTAGATGCCTTTTAAATGTTGTAATTGTACCAGCCACCACCACTTCCTCTGGCAGTTTATTCCATACATGCACCACCTTCTGTGTGAAAACATTGCCCCTCAGCAAATTTTTCCCTTCTCACCCTAAACCTGTGCCCTCTCGTTCTGGACTTCCCCCACCCTGGGGAAAAGGCCTTGGCTCGTCACCCTATCCATGCTCCGTATGATTTTATAAACCTCTATAAGGTCACCTCTCAGCCTCCAATGCTCCAAGAAAAAAAAGCCCCAGCCGATTCAAACTCTCCTTATGTCTCAAACCCTCCAATCCTAGCAACATCCTTGTAAATCTTTTCCGAACCTTTTCAAGTTTCACAGCATCATTCCTATAGCAGGGAGACAAGAATTGAAGACCGGATTCCAAAAGCAGTCCAACCGATGTTCTGTAGTACCGCAACATGACCTTCCAACTTGTCTACGCAGTGCACTGACCAATAAAGGCAAGCATACCAATGCCGCCTTCACTATCCTGTCTACTTGTATATCCACCTTCAAGGAACCATGAAGCTGCACACAATGGTGTCTTTGTTCAGCAGTATTCTCCAAGACCTTATCATTAAATGTATAAATCCTGCCTTGATTTACCTTTTCAAAATGCAGCATCTCACATTTATCGAAATTAAACTCCATCAACTACTCCTTGGCCCATTGGCCCATCTGATCAAGGTCCTGTTGAACTCTTGAGGTAACCTTCTTTGCTGTCCATTACACCACCAATTTTGGTGTAATCTGCAAACTTACTAGCCATACCTCCTGTGTTCACGTCTATATATATATATATGACAAAAAGCAGTGGACACAATACCAATCCTTTTAGCAAGCTGCTGGTCCCAGGCCTCCAGTCTGAAGAGCAACCCTCCACCATCATCCTCTGTCACCTAACTTTGAGCCAGTTTTGTAGCCAAATGGCTAGTTCTCCCTGTATTCCGTGTGATCTAAACTTGCTTACCAGTCTACCACGTGGAACCTTGTTAAACACTTTAGTGAAGTCCATGTAGATCACTGGAGTTGACATTTAGAGCATAAGCTCTTCATCGAAAAGTCGACTCCTGCTCCTTGGATGCTGCCTAACCTGCTATGCTTTTCCAGTGTCATACTTTTGACTCTGATCTCCAGCATCTGCAGTCCTCACTTTCTCCATATAGATCATGCCCTCCGCTCTGCCCTCCGCAATGCTCTTTGTTACTTCTTCAAAAAAATACTCAGTCAAGTTTGTGAGACACTGATTATCCATGTACAAAGCTGTGTTGATATCCCTCGTCAACCCTTGCCTTTCCAAATACATGTAATACAGGCCCTCAGGATCCCCCGTTTCAGTTCTGGGTGTAAACCTGTTGGAAAGGATCAAAATGGGGTTCTGAAAGAGCCGCAACATGACCTCCCAACTCCTGTACTCAATACTCTGACTAATAAAGGGAAGCGAACCAAACGCCGCCTTCACTATCCTATCTACTTGCAATTCCACTTTGAAGGAGCTATGAACCTGCACTCCAAGGTCTCTTTGTTCAGCAACATTCCCTAGGACCTTACCATTAAGTGTATAAGCCCTGCTAAGATTTGCTTTCCCACAATGCAGCACCTCACATTTATCTGAATTAAACTCCATCAGCCACTTCTCAGCCCACTGGCCCATCTGGTCAAGATCCTGTTGTAATCTGAGGTAACCCTCTTCGCTGTCCACTATACCTCCAATTTTGGTGTCATCTGCAAACTTACTAACTATACCTCTTATGCTCGCATCCAAATCATTTATGTAAATGACAAAAAGTAGAGGGGGCAGCACCAATCCTTGTGGCACTCCACTGGTCACAGGCCTCCAGTCTGAAAAACAACCCTCGACCACAACCCTCTGTCTTCTACCTTTGAGCCAGTTCTGTATCCAAATTGCTAGTTCCCCCTGTATTCCATGAGATCTAACCGTGCTAATCAGTCTCCCATGGGGAACCTTGTCGAACGCCTTACTGAAGTCCATATAGATCAGTAGATCATCAATCTTCTTTGTTACTTCATCAAAAACCTCAATCAAGTTTGTGAGACATGATTTCCCACGCACAAAGCCATGTTGACTATCCCGAATCAGTCCTTGCCTTTCCAAATACATGTACATCCTGTCCCTCAGGATTCCCTCCAACAACTTGCCCACCACCGACGTCAGGCTCACTGGTCTACAGTTTCCTGGCTTGTCCTTACCACCTTTCTTAAACAGTGGCACCACGTTTGCCAACCTCCAGTCTTCCAGCACCTCACCTGTGACTATCG
>NC_057718.1:17390668-17422672 GCF_004010195.1 Chiloscyllium plagiosum | reverse complement strand
CAGCATACCTGTTTGAAATGGGTATATCCACAAAAGACTCCTGCTCTAGCTGCCTACCTCTCTTACCCTTCCTGGAGTTAAGCCATCTATGTGACTGTATCGGAGACATCCCCCCCCCTTTCTATAACTGCCATCCATCACATACAAATTGTATGCAAATTCCTGTTGCAAATTCCTCATCGCTTCTATTTGTCTCTCCAACCGATCCACTCGATCTGATAAGATTTGCATCCAACAGCACTTCTGGCAGATAAAATCCGCAGTAACCCTTAAACTCTCTTTAAACTCCCACATCTGACAAGAAGTACATATCACTGCAACGGCCATTTTTGCTCCTTCACAATCTACAGACCCAGAAAATAACACCGTCTTATTCCTCTATAAACACTGCCCCAGGTTAAATTATAGCTATGGCTTATATTTTAAGTTTCATCAAGAGACTTATCTCCAAAAACATATAATCAAGAAAGAATCCACTGTACTCACTACTTCAGCCTTTCTATTGGACAGACTTAAAACAACAATTAACTTATCTGATTCTGTGCTGTGAAATGTATTATTTAGAAAGCATTTGGGATCCTTGCATTTATGAACAGCCATCTCAACCTCCTCTGCTAGCTCCAAAGATTTGTGGACATATACTCCAAAGTCTCACGGTTCTGCAAACCCTTTTAAAAGAGTGCCAGTTAGTTCATATTACCTCTCGTCGTTCTTCCTATTCTATTTTTTTGGCATTGAATGTGTCACTTATATCCTCCTGTGGCCTTTTACTATCAGCCTCATTATTTGCTATATTTCAGATTTTCACATCGTGTAAAGTATTAAAATGATACCCTGTATTCCCATGTTGAGGTTATTGACAAAAGATCCAAAACAGTGATCCCAACGTTGAATCAAAAGGAACTCTATTGTCTGCCTTCTTGGGGCTGAAAAGCAACTGCTCCTCAATGCACTCAGCTTTGAATGTCTTAGCCACATTTAAAAGCCAAACTGATGCTGTCTTAATTTCCATTAGCACAAATTCTGCACACAAATATATTTAATAGTATTTGGTGAAACAGCATTTAAAATCAAGAAACATATCAACCATATTCTCATCAACCTTCTGCTACTTCATTAAATATTTCAAATGTTACTAATAACTAATAATGGCTTTGTGTGGGGGAAATAGTGTGTCACTAACTTGATTGAGTTTTTTGAAGTGACAAAGATTGAAGGCGACAGAGCTGCGGATGTTATCCATCTGGACTTCGGCAAGGTGTTTGACAAGGTGTTTGACAAGGTGTTTGACAAGGTGTTTGACAAGGTGTTTGACAAGGACAAGGTGTTTGACAAGGTGTTTGACAAGGTGTTTGACAAGGTGTTTGACAAGGCTACGCATGGCAGACTGGTTAGCAAGGTTAGATCACATGTAATCCAGGGAGAGCTAGCCATGTGGATGCAAAATTGACTCAAAGGATGTAGACAAAGGATGGTGGCGAAGGCTTGCTTTTTGGACTGGAGGCCGTGATCAGTGGTGTGCCACAAGGATTAGTGCTGGGTCCACTGCTTTTCATCATTTATATAAATGATTTGGATGTGAACATGGGATGTACAGTTACTAAGTTTGCAGATGACACCAACATTGAGATAACCTTCACTACTTCACCAGAGTACAAAATGACCTTGACCAGATGGACCAAGTAGTAGCAGATGGAGTCTAATTTAGATAAACGTGAGGTGTTGCATTTTGCTAGGCAAATCAGGACGGGACGTATACACAGAAAAGGTGGATGGTGTTTAGTATGCTTGCTTTTATTGATCACTGCATTGAGTATACAAGTTGTGATGTCATGTTGCAGCTATTCAGGACATTGGGGTTAGGCCAGGTTTGTAATACTGCATTGAATGCTGGCCGCCCTGCTGTAGGGAAACTGTTGTGAAACTTAAAAGGGTTCAAAAAAGATTTACAAGGATGTTGCCAGGATTGGATGGTTTGAACTATAGGGAGAGGTTGAATAGACTGGCACTATCTTCCCTGGAGCGCCGGAGGCAGAGGAGTGACTATTTGGAGGTTGATAAAACCATGACAGGCATGGATAGGGTGAACAGCCAAGATCTTTCCCCCACGGTAGGGGTGTCCAAAACTGGAGGGCATAGGATTAAAGATGAGAGGGGAAAGATTTAAAAGGGACCTAAGGGGAACTTTTCACGCAGAGAGGGATATTTGTATGGAATGAGATGCCAGAGGAGCTGGTGGAGGCTGATATAATTACTACATTAAAGACATCTGGATGGGACCTGAATAGGAAGGATTTAGAGGGATATGGACCAAATGCAGGCAAATGGGACTAGACTAATTTAGGATATCTGGTCAGCATGGACAAGTTGGACTAAAGCGTCTGTTTCCATGCTATACAACCCTATGGCTAAGTGCAACACACTTCCATTATTTTCAACTGTGCAAATGATTCAGTGTTGGTAGACCAACAGTGTAAATTTATGTCTGAACAGACCAAAATTACAATACTTGCGAAAAAAACTGGAAATGACAAAATCAGCCTCATATTTTAGAAAGTTCACAGTCATAAAGAATTGTGTGGAATATTTAAGAGTTTAACTGACTAAGCAAATGGATATCACAATTCCCTTTTCTCAAAGATAAGGCATATCTTGCAATATTATAAAACAATTAAACAAGATGAATAGTCACCAAGGTATATATAACACTGTGAGAGAGATTATTACTCCAGATTCCAAACATCCAAAGAAATACAGAAATATACAGGATCGTATGATGACCTTTGATGTGAAAGCAGCACAGCAAGGACATTTTTATTTCATTAAGACATCCATGGAATCTGTAAATGGTTTTAATAAAGTTTGAAAAGTACATTCAGGAGTTGTATTTGGCACATGCATTTGTCCAGGACATTATTGACAGGAGTGACCATCGCATTCTTTGTGGAAATAAAATTCCATATTCATATTTATGATACTCTTCATTATTCTACACAACACTATTACAGCATTAAATGGGTTAGACATTGAACAAGTCTAATAACTCAAGGGCATCCATGTGGCACTGTGAGCCACCAGGAGCAGAGTTATGCTAAAATGAAACCTCCAATTTCATGGTTTGACATATCCCTTCATTCTACTATTATCAAGCCAAAGAGTCAATCCTGCTTCAATGAAGTGTAGAAGAGCATGCCAGGAGCAGCATACCAAAGAAAATGAGGTGTCAACCTGTGAGCGCAGAAATACTTGTGTGCCAAAAATCCTAAGTAGCATGTGATAGTCCAAGTTTAGAAATTCTACAACCAATGAATCAGATCTATGCTCTACAGTCCTCCACATCCACTTGTGAATGGAAGATGACATTTAAATGATTCATTGGAGTAAAGGTTCTCAATATAACTCCACCCTCAAAGATGCAGAAGCCAACACACTGCAAAAGACAAAGCGGAAGCATTTGCAACAGTCAGCCAGAAGTGCTGAATTAATGATCCATTGTGGTGTCTTCCAAAGGTTCCCAGAATCACAGGTACAAGGCTTCAGTCAATTTGATTCACTGCAAGTGATACCAAGGAATAGGTGAATACTGCAAAAGGATCTGGGCCCTGACAACATCAGGTCAATCATTCTAAAGTTTCCTGCTCCAGAATGTTCCACATGCCTAGCCAAGCTGCTCCAACGCACCTACAATGTTGGCATTAACCTGTCAATTTTGGAAGGAAGAACAAAAGAACAGTATTATTTAAAAGGAAGAAAAACTGCAGAATACTGCAACACAAAATGAACTTGGGGGTACTTGTGTATAAAACAAAGCTGGCACACAGGTACAGCAGGTAATCAAAGTGGTCAATGGAATACCAGCCCTTATTTCAAACTGGTTGGAATATAAGAGTACGGAAGTCTGAAGTGCTGTTAAGACCACATCTGGAGCAGTTTTGGTCCTCTCACTTAAGAAAAGATATTATTTCACTGCAGGCAGTACAGAGAAGGTTCACCTGATATGGAGCTTCTATGAGAAAAGTTTAAGCAAGTTGTGACTCTACTCATCGGAGTTCAGAAGGATGAGAGGTGCTCTCATTTAAAAAAATATAGGATTCTTAAGGAGCTTGATAGGATAGATGCTGAGAGGATGTTTCTCCCTCATGGGAGAGTCTAAGACCAGAGGGCATAGTCTCAGAATTAAGGGGTTCCCATTTAAAACTGAGATGAGGAGGGATTTCTTCTCTCAGAGGTTTGAATGCCTTTGGAACTCCTTGCCACAGAAAGCTGTTGGGATAAAAGCCCTCGTTTATGTAAGGCTGAGATAGATTCTTGAACAGTTGGAGAATCATGTATTATAGGAAAATGGCAGGAAAGTGAAAGTGAAGAGTGTCGGAGCAGCCATGATTGTATTAAATGGTGGAGCAGGTTCAAGGGGATAAATGGCCTACTCCCGTTCCTATTTCTTATGGGCTCATGAACTAATGTGGAAAATTGCCCAGATACATCCTGTACAAAAAATGGTCAAACTGAATCTAACCAATTCCTATCCCATCAGTTTACACTCATCAGTATAGTCATAGGAGTGATCATCATTAAAATCGATCAGCACATATTTTGCAATAACCTGTTCACTGACGCTCAGTTTAGATTCCATCAGGGCCACTCTACTGGCCACCAGTGTGTTCCTTAGGGCATCCTTTACAGTTACATGTTTGTAAGCCCCGGACTTAAACGATGCTATTAAACCCTTCAAGCTTTCATCAGCCATTGGGATTTCTTTAGGCGTTGGAGGAGTCAGTTCTGGCTTGGTTCAAACATGGACAAAGTAACTGAATT
Organism: Chiloscyllium plagiosum; assembly: GCF_004010195.1. Taxonomy (NCBI): domain Eukaryota; kingdom Metazoa; phylum Chordata; class Chondrichthyes; order Orectolobiformes; family Hemiscylliidae; genus Chiloscyllium; species Chiloscyllium plagiosum. Next base: position 17,417,857 of record NC_057718.1, on the reverse strand, counting down.
TCAGAGGTGAAGCGAGAATGACTACCCTTGATATCAAGGTCATATTTGATAAAGTATAGCATCAAGGAGCTCTGACAAAACTGGAGTCAATGGAAATGTGGGAAAAACGCTCCAATGGTTAGAATCATACCTGGCACAAAGAAGGATGGTTGTCATTGTTGGACTTCAGTCATACCAGGACATCTCTACAGGAGTGGCCTAGGCCCAACTACCTTCAGCTGATTTATAAAGGAGGTCAGAATTGGGGATGTTAGCTGATAATTGCAGTGTGTTCAGCACCATTCACAATTCATCAGTTAATAAAACAGTCCACATCATCCATAGGTAGCAAAACCTGGACAATATCCAGTTTTAGACTGATCAGAAATTAGCGTTCACACTACACAGATGCCAGGCAATGACCATCTGCAACAAAGGAGAACTTAACTATCAGTCCAAGACATCAGTGGCATTACCATCACTGAATCCCTCACCATCAACATGCTTAGCATTATTGTTGACCAGAAGCTGAAATGGCTCATACACAAATATTTTTGCTGCAAGAGCAAGTCAGAGGCTAGGAATCACAGAGTGAATAACTAATCTCCTGTCTCCCAAAAACCTATTCACAATCTATGAGATGGTTATGGAAAACTCCACTTGCCTGAATGTGTACAACTTCCATCTCAATCAAGGAGCTTAGCACAATCCAGGCCAATGCATCCATTTGATTGGCAACACATTCACAAACGTTCATTGCCTCCGCCACCAACACACATTATACCACCTACAGAGGCAGGGCAGAATTCACTAAGTGTCCTTACTCAGCTCTTTCCAAATCCATAATCACTACCACGTAGAAGGACAAGGGCAGCAGATATATGGAACGTTACCACTTGCTAGTTCCCCCTCCAACCCACTCACCATCCTAAGTTGGTCATATATTGCTGCTCCTTCAGTGCCACTGGGTTAAAATCCTAGAACTCCCTAACAACATTGCGGCAGAAGGGTGAACAGATGTCTGTTTACAAGCAGCTGTATGCAATACAGTTAAACAAAACAGCGAACCAAAGCAGGGTAAAAGTAGTGTGGTGAATTTGACAATTTTACTTTTGCTTCTACATCTTTGCCAGAGTTGACCAGCCTATTTAATGGTATTTATTAGAGGACTTGCATTAAGAAGTTCCTTGGGAACACTGGTCTTCAAGACTGTGGCAAACCTAACTAAGGAGGCTCTATAATTTGCTCCATTCAGACAATGACTGTTTCTAGGTACGCTGCCAATGAACACAACTAGAGGGCTGAATCAACTGACTAGAAAAGCAAGAGATCCAATGTTACAGAATTTTGGAAGTAGACTCTGTGCTACATCTGTGAGGAATCACACAGCTGCTTGTACTTGTAGAAAACTTTTTGAATTAATTAAGGTGAAATTTACCTTCACCTTTATTTGAAATATAATTTGTCTGTTAATTCATGTTTAATTTGCAGTGATCCTCATTCACATTAAAGTAGAAGTTACAAAGAATAAAACCATCTTGATAATTTCTGCATTTTGGTTCACAGCTCCCCACTGGGATTGTAACGGAATTGATGTACTTGGTACAGCTTGTAAAGGTGACATAACAAACCTAAATGAGAACTCTTTACAACAGTGACAACGGATCTAAAGTCAGAGTATAACGGGCAACAATTATTAAGGCCTGCAGATGAGGAATCCGTACCCTGGACTGTCTGTCTCTCTGTGTCACACACACACACACACACACACGCACACACACGCACACACACACACACAATCATTGGTGAGTGTGAAGTATGAACTCCTAACATTAATTCTGTACAGAACTGTAGAAATGCCTGGTAACTGGTTGCTGTACATTAGGAAGAGCCTCTTGGGTCTAAGGTCCTTCAAATCATACCAGTTAATTCCGGAGTTGGAATGACTGCAAGCTGTAATCTTTTGGTACTGTATGGGCAACTGGGTCCACAAACTTTTTTGATGGGGACCCCATCAGATAAATTTATAATAGGAAATTAAGACAATTGGGCAGCTAACTGGAATTTAGTTTAACAACGATGAAGTCAGTTGAATTGCAAATTCTCAGCTGCAATTGACAAAAGTCAGATCCCCTCTGAAATAGAACGCCTGCTATAACTGATTTGGACGGATGTTAATATAAAGTAAAGTAGTTATTTCTGAAACCTCTCTCATTTTTCCTTCAAAAGTCTGCTGTTTTATGCCCAAGCCAAAGCTCATTACAAATTTTTTCACAACAGAATACTAAAAACATGTTGAATGCTTTAGTACAGATGAAAAAGAATCAAAATTAACTGCAAATAATAGAATATTAGTTAACTCAATATAGGCAGTTCTACTGTGAATTTGATATATCAAGTAGATAAACCACTGTGAATGAAACAATAACAGAATGTTTGTATAGTTTGTCATTCTTAGAAATGCATACAGAATTGAAAAAAGCTACAGTAAAAATGGAACAACTGTGCATTTCATTTTAATGCATTTTATGTTCATAATCTGCCCATATCTATGCCCTTACTGCAGTGACCAAGATGACTTTTTGACTCCCTCCATTGTGTGCATTCAAAAAGTCAAATTTGGCTTCTCTACTGTTTAACTATTTGTCTCCATCCATTTTCAAAAGAGTTACAATCACTATTCATACTGTGCAGAAGCCTTTTGCCTAGTTTCATCTTTTTGAAAAAATTTCCTGGGATATGGGTGTTATTGGCAAGGCTGTCATTTTTTCCCCACTTGTTTCCTGAGAAGATGATGGTGAACATTCTTCTTAAACTATCACTATTGTAATGTAGCAAAACAGATCAATTACTTTTTTTTGGAACCTATGTGCAAATTAAATGACATGACTGACCAGCTAATCTATTTTGAAATATTCAGTTGAAAGAAGGACATTCTCCAAGACATCAAAACAGTTTGATGAGATCTTTACATTCATTAGTCATGCAAATAATAGAATATTAATTAACTCAATATAGGCAGTTCTACTGTGAATTTGATATATCAAGTAGATAAACCACTGTGAATGAAACATTAAGAATGTTTGTATAGTTTGTCATTCTTAGAAATGCATACAGAATTGAAAAAAGCTACAGTAAAAGGTCCTACCCATCAGGATTAGCACACCCTTCAAGTTTATGAGCAAGATACTAATAGATCAACTTAATTTCAATAACTAGATAAATATATAAAAGCATAGAGGCATGTATTGGTGGACAGAAAATCAATCTGCATTTTATTTTTAAAATTCTTCAAAATAGTTTTAATAGCATTTATTCCTCTGAATACACAGCCACAATTCATTGTAGGAAGTAGTTTTCTTCAAGTTAATCAAAATAGAGGTTCCCCTAATCATTGTCATATTACCAATTATAACCGGCTTCACAAAAAAGGGCACAATTCCCAAATGGTAGGCCAATATACGGCAGTTTAGTTATAACTGCAGCATTAAATATTATATTTTGTAGCATTGGTTAATCATTTCCATTTTCATACTTTTTTGACAGTTGTATCGTCACAAATGTTCTGTGTTCGCTGGCCTAACTCAGTTTGAATTCATTTAGATGTCAACAAAATTTACAGGATCAGCAATGAAGATGCTCACTTTCAGACAAGTGTCTCAATTGATTAAAAACATTGGTAGCCTTCTGATTTTTATTTATTACTATCTTCTGTAATTGGATGGAATAGCTGTGCACAAATACTCAAGAATAAAATCTCAAAAAAGAACAGGTTCAATTAACAGTACACATGTTTTTGAAGTAAGTAATAAATGCTTACAAATGTTTTCATGAAACATCTTCGATAGATTTTACACAATGACCTTTGCTCACTACCTGTGACTCATGTTTGAAGGTAAGTTCTGCGTTGTTGTGCGTAGACAAAGAGAGACAATGAAATTAAATGCTTTTTGCATTGCACAAGAAAAGTGGCTGGACAAGTCACATTATTAAGTATCACAAAAATAAATCTTTCTAAATTCTAGCTGACTTTGAATTTCATTTTTTGCCCACAATTTTAGAATTTTCTAAGAGAATCACGTAGCTTGTTGCCTAGCTTGTGGTTTGTAGGACAATCCAAATGGCACATCTGAAAGTAATGAAGTGGTGGTTTCGATGTTGGACAGAGGTGGACAAAGTCAAAAGGAGCATGATATCCAACATATACTTCCCAAAAGACAGAAGAACCCTACCCGATTTGCCTGCAAACTTTCAGATGTTAAAAATCACAATGCCAGGTTATAGTCCAATAGGTTTATTTGGAGGTACTCGTCTTCGGAGTGCTGGTCCTTCATCAGGTAGCTGTGGAGTAGGAACATAAGACACAGAATTTACAGTAAAAGATTGCAGTGTCATGCAACTGAAATGATATATTGAACAAACCAACAATCTAGGTTTGCTCACTATATCGTCTCAGTTGCATGACAATCTAGTCTTTTGCTATAAATTCTGTGTCTTACGATCCTGCTCCACAGCTACCTGATGAAGGAGCAGCACTCCAAAAGCTAGTACTGTACTTCCAAGTAAACCTAGTGTTGCGACTTCTAATATCTGAAAGTTTGCAGGCAAAATCAGGCAGGGTTCTTCTGTCTTTTGAGAAGTACATGCTGAATATCTGGAAGTATATTTAGCTACAATAGCGAAGAGAAAATCTTACCTCCAGATTCAATTGTAAGCACCCTCTTCAATTAACTAACTCAGTATGGCTCAGACTATAACTTCCTGTACTGTATTTGGATTCAGAAATCAACAGCCTTACATTTTAAAAAACCTGATAGATGTACAAAGTCTCACTCAAGTACACAGATGGGTAATCTCCATGTTGGAATATGCAAGAAACTATTCACTAGAAAAAGAGAGCCAATAGCAGCTTTGGACGGATTCAAGACGACTAAAGGTGGCACCTCAGAGAGACAGTAAAGTGTAACAATGATAACGTTTCCTTTAACTTTGATTTGCCATGTGTGACTAGCTCAATGAACTGTGTAGTCCCCTTAATGTATCAGACAACCCTTATAAAGGTTGTTGCAGCTTCAAAAGTCAAAAACATTTCTTTGACATATTACAGAGTTACATGGAATGTGTTAGAATTCCTTTACGTCTCTTCCACTAGAGTATAGCAAAGGAATGAGGGATTTCAGATTTCATTCATTAGCTTATAAGCTTGCAACAGGAACGCCAAATTGGATTTATTAGAGAGGTTTTAGCAGTAGGGAACAGTAATATCTGTGGATTGTCGATATTATATATTATTTCCTATTTGTAGCATTCAAACAAGGCTGAACTGACAACATTATTCCTGGTTAGAATGAAGAGAACTGGGTAATCTCCCAGTCAATCTCTGCTATAAGTGCCTGGGTGTTTAAACTATGAAGAACCACATCCAAAACTGAACTGGCAGCCGTGCCTAAACAAGGTCATCAAACTGCCTTTATATTTGCAGAGTTTTCATTTGAATTCTGGAAGAGTTTACAGTTTTATCTGAATATATAAGTCTGGTGCCATAAGCAGATCAAAGGGACACAATAATTACAAATTCTGCATGAAAATACCAATATTAAAAAAAGATAATAAACCTACATCTATTTAAACAAGCTTTTTGTTATTGGTACTTCAACCATCAATTGCCAAAAGATTGGGCATAAAAATACAACTATTATTTATAAATCATATGTAGTAACCCATGACAGTTTCACATAATTGACAAGTTGATTTTGTCAGCAGAAAGAAAAGTCTACAGATTCAACGTTGCCCAAGCCAGTCAATGGTGAATTACTCACCGCCTTTTCTGACAGATTCAATGTTGGCAGGTGCAAAGCACGGGTGTGCGATGTCTTCCAGTCCACGGCCATTACATTACCATAGTTATCAGTCAGTGCATTCCAAATCCTAGAGAGAAAACAGATGCATTAACAGAATGGCAATGAGGTAATTGACTGTCCACAATCTGGCAGAAATTCAACTTTATCTCAAGCAAATAATATAATCTTCAATATAATGCAGAAGTATCTCAAACAAAAATTACATACAAATCAAAATTTATGTTTAGAATATCAGATGTTTAAGCTTTACTGTCTTTGAATTTCCAACATATTTATGATATTCTGTCTCAACAGGCATCAAGGACCAGCATAATATGAATACACAGCCAAACTATCCAAAATTTCATCACCTTGCTCCCATTTAGTCCAGGTAGTAAAGGATACAAAAGCAGAGCAACATGTTTCTTTCCTTTATAGAGAAGTATCTAAACAATGTTGGCACAGATCTTACAAAGTCTCTTCCACTAAGGAACAGTATATAAAGGAAAGACGAGGCGAAGAAAACCATTTGATCAAAAGCTTACAGTAGTAACTTTTATATAGTCTATACTTAAGGCAAATTCTAACTTAAACTGTACTGTAACAAAAGTAATTTAAAAGCAGTTTGTGAGACAGTGAAACAATACCAAATCAAGCAGGAAGACCTTGTATGTTTTAATGATAACTATGTTATCTGACGAGTACTTATTGTAGATCAACATAATTGTTACATGCACCCTTGAATGACTGAAGTGGCAACTGGCTTCGAGAGTATGACCAGAAACCACACAAGTAGGGTTCTTAATCCAACCAGAATGCTTATTTCAAGTGGTATTATTATCTGTTGCATACAGTAACTGAAGCAGCAATTATAACTCAAATTAAAGGTTCATTATCAGAGGCTGACTGGAATTTATCAGTTGGTCTCCAAACACCCTGAGATGTCAAGGACTAGACTGTTTCATGAAAACACCTACCTGATGGAAAACCAATGAGCCATTGCTCCGGATCGGCTTTGAGCACTCCACAGCTGTTAGCTATCATCTAGAAAGATTCTACCTCAAAAATGGTGACCAGCTGATCAAACTCATTTTTATTTAAAAGTTTACAAAGTTGGAAAGAACATATGCTCTGGATAGCCTTCTACTAATCCACCACCTTCAAGAGCCTGCTATTGTTTTTAATTAGTTTATGAGCCTGCCCTTTGGCAAATAAATGACTAAATGGAGGAAGATAACATCCAAGTAACTATTTCACACGTTATGTAGGGAGGCCTGTGTGACTCCAACGTTGACATTCTGAAACAAGATCCTGCTGCATGTTCCAAAATCTTCCAATGCATTACAGTGGTTCTCTCCACAGCTCCATCAGAAACAAACATGAATAAGTATCCCTTTAAGTAGCACTTGAAATCAACATTAAATTCATGTCCACTCATAGTTATCTACTGTTATGAGAGTGTTAGATGCAGTACTGGCACCAAAATGACATGCAGCCTCTTTGGTAGTGCTTGTAGACATTTTAAGTAACAATCGGCTGTTTAAAACTCCTCCTTCAAGCACTGGCTTCAGTTACTTTACCAAATTGTGTGTTAAGCAAAGATTAAACCAACAATGTAGCTTAAAACTCTATCGTAATCATTTCAGGGGCTCTTTAATATTCAACGTTTTGGCCTCAACCATTTTCTATTGGAGAGAAATCCACAGGTTTGCCACCCTCTGGGTGAAGGAATGTCCCCTCATCTCTGTACTAAAAGTCCTATCCTACCTAAGTCCTTACAAGGTAGCCCTTGGTTCTGGACTCCTGGGTCATCAGGTGCATCTTTCCTGCATTTACTCTGCCTAGTTCTGTTAAGAATTTCGTAGGATTCTAAGATTCTCCCTTCATTCTTCTAAACTATGGCCTTAATATGGCCCTAATTAATCCAGTCTATCCGAGTTAGTTCTATCAACCCAGGAATCAGTTTATTAAATCTTTGTTGCACTCTCTCCATAATCAGAACATCCTTCGCCAGAAAATTGCACACAATACTCCAGGTAAGGTATCACTGAGGCAATTGCAAAAAGACAGCCCTGCTCCTGTACTCTAAACCTCTCAGCATGAATGCCAATACACCATTTTCCTTCTTCACCATCTGTTGCACCTGCATGTTAACTTTCAGCAACTGTTGTATATGGGCACCCAAGTCTGGTTGTACTTCCTCATTGGCAGTGTAACAGAATTTCAAACATTTACCTAGAATCTTCATTCCATGTGATTTGAAAAGCTGAATCAATGGTCTACCAAATTTATTCAACAATCTCCATTGTTTTGTCATACGTTGCAGTTTAATTTCTAAATCTAAGGCATCTTGACCCCAAGCAATAATCTGCATAGCTTTAGCTGCACCTTAGTTTTTAATTATTGAACACATGCCCTCATAATCCCTTGCAAGAACTTTTGGGATTTGAATTACATTCATGAGGAAGAACTCAGATTTACATAGCAGCTTTCACTAGACCCAATCATCTCACAGCCAGTTAAGTATCTGAACTGTGATCAATGTTATATAACACAGAGAAAGAAAGCAACCAATTGTGTCTAAGCAAGGTTCCATAACCATCAATGAGGTAAATGATCCAATAATATGGATCATTGGCATCAGTTGGGTGATAAATACTGCCCACACTGATAAAGAATAGCAGTTAACATCGTGGGATTGTTTACATTTGCCTAAGAGACGAGACAGGTGCTTGGTTAAATTTCTTATCCGGAGGAGAAAGTGAGGTCTGCAGATGCTGGAGATCAGAGATGGAAATGTGTTGCTGGAAAAGCGCAGCAGGTCAGGCAGCATCTAGGGAACAGGAGAATCGACGTTTCGGGCATTAGCCTGAAGAAGGGCTAATGCCCGAAACGTCGATTCTCCTGTTCCCTAGATGCTGCCTGACCTGCTGCGCTTTTCCAGCAACACATTTCCATCTCTAAATTTCTTATCCACCAGTCGGGCAAATAGTGAGGATATGACAAAGTCTACAGAGGGATATAGGCAAGCTAAGTGAGCTGGCAAATGGAATATAATTTGAGAAAATGTGAAGTTATGTATTTTAGCAGGAAGAGGAGAGGAGATAAATGTTAATAAATAGAGAAACTGCAGACAACTACAGCAGAGAGGATTTTGAGGGTTCTCATGTATAAATCAAAAAAAGCCAACATTCAAGTTCAGCAAGTAACAGGGAAGACAACTGGAATGTTGAACATCATTTCACAGGCAATAGAGTAGAATAATAGGAAAGCCTTACTAAATCCATGCAAGGCACTATTTAGACCATACTTAAAATACTCTGAACAATTCTGGTCCTTTTATTGAAGGGAAGATAATGGCTTTTAAAGAAGTCCAAATAAAGGTTCATTAGGTTGTTTCCAGATATGGAGGAATTGTCTTCTGGAGAGGTTGGATGGGTTGGGCCTATATACAGTGTAGAAGAATGAGAGACGACCTTATTGAAATATGAGCAACTCTTGATGGGGTAGAGCAGAGAGATTGTTGGAAGAGTGTTCGACTAAAGGGCATAATCTCAAAGTAAAACAGAGATGAGGAGGCATTTCTTGTCTAAGATTATCAATCCATAAAAATCTTTGTCACAGAAGGCTGTGGAGGCTGGTTTGTTAAGGATATTCGATGTTGAGATAGACAGATTTTGAATCAGTAAAGAAGTCAAGGCTCATGGGGGAGAAGCTGGAAAGTGAAGTTGATGATGATCAGATCAGCCATTATTTCATTGAACAGTGAAGCAGACTCAATGGGCTAAATGGCCTACTTCTGTTCCTGTGTGTTATGGTCAGACCTCCAACATTGCACATTTCTTTAGTATTCCAATGAAATGACAGGCAACATTATGAGCTCAAATCTCTGAATGCAGCTTAAACATAATAATGTCCTGACCCAGAGACTCAGAGCCACAAGTGCCAAGGATAATGGTCAGTAAATTGGCTCCTACTGCCTTATTTCCAGGGTAGAGAATTGGGCAGCCATGCCAAATGTCAAGGCTAGCAAACGGCAGGAAGATTAGAATATACAGTATTTTGCGAGTCAGTGACATCAAGGGACAGGAACATTTGGTGATGTACAGTTCAGGAAGGTGCATAAAGAGGAGACCATTTCTAATGCAACATAAGACGCAAGGAAAGCTAAGAAGTTTAGCATTGGGTCTAAGTCAGGTCAGTTAAGAGCCAGAGAAAGGAGGCACAACAACAGCATCTTACAGGGGAAACTTCCACCGCCAGGCGAATATATCCATACACTTTGAACATGCTTGAAAAATAAAGGTAGTGTATTCCATGTATTAAATTAATATTTTACAGATAATAAAATTGGTACACAGACATTATAAATAAAATTACAAAGAGGAAGAAACATCCACACATTGCTTTCTTCACAGGATTAACTTGGTCCCTAGAGCATTTATAATTTAATTTTTTTTAGCAAGGAAAATGCTGAGTAGCTAAACCCTCCCTCTTATTAACAAAATACGTAATCAAGATGCTGCAGAAAAATAAAGCTGAAAAGTTAATAATGATTATTGATAATGGCATAGCAATATGTAAAACAGGGCATCTCAAACTGCAGGCTGAAACACTCAATGGGGTGGACTAATGAAACTTGTGGGTTGTGACTCCCAAATCTGTAACAATGGTCATGAAATACATCAGTGCCCTAATATGTCAAAACACTATTAGAAACAGACTCTATTTCAGTTCATATCACATTTGGAAACTACAAACACTGCTTTAGATAATTTCTAAATAGCTTTCATAAATAGAGCTTGAATTTATTTCTCTCAACTTAAATTCCACTGCAATTTCTCATTATATTCACAATTTTACTGAAAGACCCCATAAGCAATAGGTAGATAAATATTACTTTTTTTTCCCCTGCGCACTTCTTTTAGGGAAGCTTGCAAAATGTGGCACTAAACTACAAGTATCCAACCCTGTACTGATATTAAGTTGATCTTTAAAAAAAACAGCAATATGTACAATACTTCTTTAAGAGTGGCATACAAGGACAATGATCTGTAAATATAACTCCTAGTGTGACACAATTATAAATGCTGCCTATGATTCATGAAAGACACACTATCTAGAATGCACAATAGTGACTGAGAGGAGGCAGCATAGGGTCAGGGGAAGCAGCATTGCAATGGGTTACATCAATGGTAGTTTTCTGCCTGAAGTATACACCAAAATTCTCAGTGGTATTTTAATCAGTCGTCACCAAAAGGCAGGCTTTTTCCTCCTGTTCACCCATGAAACATTGAATGAATGCATATTTTATTACAATTCAACTACAAAGAGTCTTCTGCAAGTTTCAGACATTCACAACAAGTTCTGCTCTGGGCTACAGTACTACAAATGATTTTATTTTCATTTATACAACTCTCAGGAGAAACATGTACACTTCAGTTTTACAAATCCATGTCCATTACCGGAGCCAGGCAATAAACTTAAGGAACTGCTGGTTGATTAATATAAAATTGCCAATTTTGAATACCATGCATCTCAATTAGCAATTTAAAGTCATAGTCATAGTCATAAAGAGGCAAGTTTACATGCTTAAAATGATACAACAAATGGTAAGTGTAAGAACAAGGAAAACAATGTCGACCAAAAGTCCCTTAGAATGCCAAATCATTTGAAATTACTCTAGGTTGATAATATCCATTGGTGATTCAGAAGATTAGGAATGTGTGTCTCATGTCACAATTCATAACCTAGCCTGGCACTTCAGCACAAGGGAATGGTGCATTGTCCAAAACAGCATTTTTAATTGAGATGTCAAATTGAAGGATGCTTTTGGCTCAAACAGACAAGGATCTGAAGACCCTATTCAAAAAAAGGGCAGAAAACTCTTCTGCTCCAACATCTGGTATACCAAAAACAGTTTGGTTAGTTGTGCATTTTTATACACTTTGAGACTCTACAGTGCTGCTACATTTCTCTATAATTAGCTTCAAAGTTACAGGAACTCATTTTTGAAACACTTTTGAGCGATGTCATAAAATAATGTGAAAATAAAAGTCTCTCTTCAAAATATTCTCCTAGTTCCCTAATTAGAAGTGCTACTGTAAACAACACTACCAACAAGGATGAACACATTGTTTATGGAGTGGATGGGGACAGATTCCTGTAATGTGTAAAATGGCAGCAATGCTTGTCTAATTGTCACTGAACTTCACAGTAATTCAGTGTATCTGAAGCACTCTGACAAACAATGAGGTATATATTAACATTAACAATTCACTTTTCTTCAAAACATTCAACTTACATTCTTTTCTTCAGTTTTAAATCAACACAAACAAAATCTTTTTACAAAATCGTGTAATTTTCAACAGTGAAGTGTGAATTAGATGGAATAAATTTGACACAGCCATATAGAGAACATTTTGATGCACTCTCATGATAGAACAATTACAGTGTAGGAGGCCATTCAGCTCATCAAACAAGCATTTGACGTAGTGCCTTTCTCCTGTCTTTTCCCCATAATTCTGGAGATTTTCCAGCATTTTCTCTTTTCCCCATAATTCTGGAGATTTTCCAGCATTTTCATTTCAGATTTTCAGCATTCCCAATAGCTTGCGCATAAAAATAAAGGTTTGCTCCATTTGTACTCTATAAAGAGAGATTTTGAATAATTTTAAAAATGGGTTCTTCATGTGATTGATGATACAGATTAAAATATTTGTTTTATAAAACAACAGTTAAGCTGCATTAATCAAAAAGCATCAAGCTGCCATAGAGTCATAGAGATGTACAGCATGGAAACAGAGCCTTCGGTCCAACCCATCCATGCCGACCAGATATCCCAACCCAATCTTGTCCCACCTGCCACCACGCGGCCCATATCCCTCCAAACCCTTCCTATTCATATACCCATCTAAGATGCCTTTTAAATGTTGCAATTGTACCAGCCTCCACCACTCCCTCTGGCAGCTCATTCCATACAATTTAAAGGAAAATCATTATATTTTAAAAGTATTTTGAAACAGTGCTCAATTACACTGGCTTACCACAGAATTCCCATTCCAGTAGGGGAAAAAAATAGTTTTCAAGCATTAACTAAAGAAAAACAATTCTAATTCCTTTCAACATTGATTGAATGCCAGCATTCAGGGTGAGAGAGAGTCCTTTTGTTGTCCTGAAACCCTTTTGTCTGGCTGCTAGATAAGTGACCTCTAGTACACAGAGTCACTTTACACCTCATACCAGAGGAACTGAAGGTTAGTTTTTCAACCATGACTTTCACCTTAATTATTCTTAACCTGGCTGGTACTCATGAGAACATTCAGTCCCAATAGCACACTCCCAGTAGAGTTGAAACTGCCTTTTAAATCTCTATATTGTGTATATTTCAAAAGGAAAAAAAACAAAACATGTCTGCAGTTTGCAACATAATCTGCAAGATGACTTGCTACTGAGCAGGGAGATCATCAGCCTCTTGTTATCTTCAAAATTGCAAGATTCAGTTTGTTCTGCATGGGTTTCCTCCAGGTGCTCTGGTTTCCTCCCAACGATGTACAGGTTAGGTGGATTGGCCATGCTAAATTTCCCATAGTGTTCAGAGATATGCAGGCAATGTGGATTAGCCACCAGAAGGGCAGGGTTATGGGGAACCGCTGGGTCCAGGTGAGCTCTTTGGAGGGTTGGTTAGGACTCGATGGGCTGAATGGCCTGCTTCAACACTGTAGGGATTCTACAATTCTATGAGTTGTCACTTATGCCCACCCTACTTGAAGTGTGGTTCTTTCAAGTTGCCTTTGCATTGTAGGTGTGACACTCCTTGTGTGTGTTTCTTCCAGACAGCCACTTAAACTTACATTGCAGCTATTTTTGGCTAAATGTACCTTTATTTAAAAAAAATATTGAGACTACATGTTAAAAACATCCATAGTACTTCAGGGTTCAGACCCATGTTCATAACATGGGTTGTTATGAAGTTTAAGGCATGCACTGTATCTTTAAGAGAGAGTGAAAGCTGGCAAGCACCTAACTGGGACAAAGTGTACTGGACAATTGAAAGATGCAACATTTTGGCTGTAACCGTGATACTTTGTTGTTTTCACTGCAGTTCAATTTTAACCAGTTTTAAATTATGCCCCAAGATATTAAAACCCAATCAAATTTGAAATTCACTGTTTTCACAGCATTGAACCAATGAGACAATCCAAAGTTTTGGGGTATAAAAGCAGGCATTTTGGACAGTTAGCAGAGAAAGAACGCTTTCTGCCATTGACAGACTGCTATTCAAAACACTTTGATAGGTACCATTTTCATATGAAACATCTTTGCAGCAGAAGACAGAGGATGACCCAGAGAAATCTACAAACAGAGGAGGATGACAGCCGCTGTCTGGTTTTGAAAATTGATTTGCTGTAAATTCAATTGGGGCTTTATCTGATCAGTATATTGTTATAGAGAGTGGAGGTAGATGACAAATCTTTAAAGACAAAGGAGGCTTAGAGTTGTAAATAGTTGTTGTTTAATGTTCACTTTTGGAGTTAAGGAAATTAATTGTTAATTTTTTCCTAAAATAGTGGAATTTGGGTAGTTCTCTGTCACTCATACTTTAACAGATTACGAGGCAAGGTGAGCTTTTCTGTATGTTTGGTTTAATTAGCAGAAGAGTTTACCGTTGTGTCATAACAGGGTCAATATCTTCCTTATTTTACAGACTTCATTATTTGCCAAACCCTCTACCTTCATCTCTAGCAATTTTGAGATATTACTTCTGATACTACATCTACTTCTCCTTCTTGAATTCTTTGCACATACATTACCTGTAACATTATCTATCGACATACCCAAGAAAGTAGATCCAAAAGTAACCCTGGCGTTTACCACTTTCATCCCTTCTCCAGCCCAAGTTACACCCATTTAATCAAACTCTGCCAATTTAACTTCTATTCATGTGGTTGCATTTCCTCTTATAACACACACCTGAATTTTTTCTGTTAGTGTCCTGTGAGATGTCTTAACAAAATCTTTCTGAAAATCCATATAGAGTACTTTCATGGCATTGAATTATATATCATTTGTGACTTCAAAAAAAAAACTCCATTACACTTTTCAAACAAGATTTCCCTTTAACAAGTCCATGTTGGCTGTTTATGATTAGCTGATGAATTTCTAAACGCCTCATAATTACACGTCAAAGTAGATTTTAAGAATTTGACCACAAATAATGCTACAGTAACATAATCAGCTTATCCTTCTTCTCTTCTTGAAATAAGAACATTATGTCAGCTTCTCTCACAGACAGTTTACATGCATGCTCACACTCCACTACAGTGGAATGCAATACTATGCTCTGCTGCAAATTAGGAAATTAAATGAACAAACCCCACTGGGGAGATTCAATAACAAAGAGCAAAAGGGGAAAGAATAAATCGCCATGAGATTGGGTGCCTGATTTCATTGCATTGGAAGTGTCAATTCACCAAATCATTTTTTGAAATTAGGTGGAAAGAAGTGGATTTTTAAAATTGGAAATACATATCCAGGAGAAATTAGATTAACTTACGGCCTCCACAAATTTGGATGCAACCTACTCTAATTCAATTTGCTGTTGTCGAAAAGAAATACTACCAGCTGCGCCTACTTGATTTGACCCTGCTATGATTTATTGTAGGTGCAAGTAGCTTCGAACAGCCTTCATGAAGGCTCAATTTTTAGATTAGATTAGATTCCCTACAGTGTGGAAACAGGCCCTTCAGCCCAACAAGTCCACACTGATCCTCCGAAGAGTAACCCACCCAGACCCATTTCCCTCTGACTAATGCACCTAACACTATGGACAATTTAGCATGGCCAATTCACCTGACCTGCACATCTTTGGACTGTGGGAGGAAACCAGAGCACCCAGAGGAAACCCACACAGACGGTTCCCTGAGGCTGGAATCGAACCTGTGTCCCTGGTGCTACGAGGTAGCAGTGCTAACCACTGAGCCACTGTGCCACCCCTTCAAAACATTCCCATATTAGTTGCCTTGCTAAAGGATGTTATGAATAAAAGTGTAGTACTACCATTTGGAAATGAAGGCATTCAAAAAAGGTGAGAAAGCAGAGTACTTTTGTTGTAGTCAGAAAGACAGGTATATTTCAGTCATAGGTCATAGAAGATCACAGAAACCCTAAATTGCAGATAGTAGCCGTTAGGCCTATTGAGTCTGCACCAACCCGCCAAACAGCATCCCACCCACACCCACTCCCCACCCCATCCCTATAACCCCACATTTACCATGGGTAATCCACTTAGCCTGCACATTCCTAGGCACTACAGGGCAATTTAGCATGGCCAATTCGGCCTAACCTGCATTTTTGGACTGTGGGTGGAAACCAGAGCATCCAGTTGAAAGCCACACTTACATGGGGAGAATATGCAAACTCCAGAAAAGTCTGGAATTGAACTTGGGGCCATGATGCTATTAGGCAACAGTGCTAATCACTGTGCCACCATGCCACCCCTGCATACTCCAGCATACATGTTGTTGTGGCCATGAAAGTTTCTTAAGCGGTTTTCCTATTGTGTAACTTTTATATGTCAAATCTGAAATTCTTCACGTGCAGTGACTTAGGGGAATAGGCCAATTCACCTGACCTGCACATCTTTGGACTGCGGGAGGAAACCAGAGCACTCCCAACTCCTAACCAATAAAGGAAAGCATACCAAATGCCTTCTTCACTATCCTATCTACCTGCGACTCCACTTTCAAGGAGCTATGAATCTGAACTCCAAGTTCTCTTTGTTCATCAACACTCCCTAGGACCTTACTATTAAGTGTATAAGTCCTGCTAAGATTTGCTTTCTCAAAATGCAGCACCTCACATTTATCTAAATTAAACTCCATCTGCCACTTCTCAGCCCACTCGCCCATCTGATCAAGATCCCGTTGTAATCTGGGGTAAACTTCTTCGCTGTCCATTACACCTCCAATTTTGGTGTCATCTGCAAACTTACTAACTATACCTCTTATGCGCACATCCAAATTGTTTGTGTAAATGAAGAAAAGTAATGGACCCAGCACCAATCCTTGTGGCACTCCACTGGTCACAGGTCTCCAGTCTGAAAAACAACCCTTCACCAGCACCACCTTCTGTCTTCTTCTTTTGAGCCAGTTTTGTATCCAAATGGCTAGTGTTCCCTCTATTCCATAAGATCTAACCTTGCTAACCAGTTTCCCATGGGGAATCTTGTCAAACGCCTTACTGAAGTCCATACAGATCACGTTCACCGCTCTGCCCTCATCAATTCCCTTTGTTACTTCTTCAAAAAACTCAAATCAAGTTTGCGAGACATGATTTCCCACGCACAAAGTCATATTGACTACCCCTAATCAGTCTTCGCCTTTCCAAATACATGTACATCCTGTCCCTCAGGATTCCCTCCAACAACTTGCCCACCAGCGTCAGGCTCACTGGTCTATAGTTCCCTGGCTTGTCCTGACCATCCTTCGTAAACAGTGGCACCACGTTAGCCAACCTCCAGTCTTCTGGCACCTCACCTGTGACTATTGATGATACAAATATCACAGTAAGAGGCCCAGCAATCAATTCTCTAGCTTCCCACAGAGTTCTAGGGTACACCTGATCAGGTCCTTGGGATTTATCCACTTTTATGTGTGTTTCAAGACATCCAGCACTTCCTCCTCTGTATTATAGACATTTTTAAAGATATCACTATATATTTCCCGACATTATATGTCTTCCATGTCCTTTTCTACAGTAAATATTGATACAAAATACTCATTTAGTATCTCCCCCCTCTCCTGCGGCTCCACACAAAGGCCGCCTTGCTGACCTTTGAGGGGCCCTATTCTCTCCCTAGTTACCCTTTTGCCCTTAATATATTTGTAAAAGCCCTTTGGATTCTCCTTAATCTTAGCTGCCAAAGCTATCTCATGTCCCCTTTTTGCCCTCCTGATTTCTCTCTTAAGTATCCTCCTACTGCCTTTATATTCTTCTAAGGATTCACTTGATCTATCCTGACTATACCTGACATATATGCTTCCTTCGTTTTCTTAACCAAACCCTCAATTTCTTTAGTCATCCATCATTCCCTATACCTACCAGCCTTTCATTTCACCTTAACAGGAATGTACTTTCTCTGGACTCTCGTTATCTCATTTCTGAAGGCTTCCCATTTTCCAGCCGTCTATTTACCTGCAAACATCTGCCACCAGTCAGCTTTCGAAAGTTCTTGCCTAATACCGTCAAAATTTGCCTTTCTCCAATTTAGAACTTCAACTTTTAGATCTGGTCTATCCTTTACCACCACTACTTTAAATTTAATGGAATTATGGTTGCTGGCCCCAAAGTGCTCCCCCACTGGCACCTCAGTCACCTGCCTCGCCTTATTTCCCAAGAGTAGGTCACGTTTTGCACCCTCTCTAGTAGGTACATCCACATACTGAATCAGAAAATTTTCTTGTACACATTTAACAAATTCCTCTCTCTATCTAAACCCTTAACGCGATGGCAGTCCCATTCTATGTCTGGAAAGTTAAAATCCCCTACCATAACCACCCTATTATTCTTACAGATAACAGAGCTCCTTACAAATTTGTTTCTCAACTTCCCTCCGACTATTAGGGCGTCTATAATATAATATAACATGCAGGTCCTTGGACTCCTCCATCGCCAGTCCATGGCAACACGACGGTTGGAGGAAGAGCGCCTCATCTTCTGCCTGGGAACTCTCCAACCACAAGGGATGAACTCAGATTTCTCCAGTTTCCTCATTTCCCCTCCCCCCACCTTGTCTCAGTCAAATCCCTTGAACTCAGCACCGCCTTCCTAACCTGCAATCATCTTCCTGACCTCTCCGCCCCCACCCCACTCCTGCCTATCACCCTTACCTTGACCTCCCTCCACCTATCGCATTTCCAAAGCCCCTCCTGTACATCCCTGAACTATGTTTCCGTAATTGCTATGCTTTCCCACTCCCATGTTCCTAACCATGCCCCAAGTTCATCTGCCTTCCCGGTTAGGCCTCGTGCATTGAAATAAATGCAGTTCAATTTATCAGTCCTACCTGGTTCTCTGCTTTGTCCCTGCCTGCCCTGACTGTTTAACTCGCCTTTGTTCTCAACTGTACCAGTCTGATTGATCTTTTTCCTCACTATCTCCCTGTATTTAGAGGTCAGGTTGCAAGAGCTTGGACTTGAAACAGTCAGAATATAGCTCACAAAAAAGCAACATTATGAAGCATTTCATTTTGGGCTCAGTAATGATACTTAAGAATACAAAACTTTAATGACAATTTATGCCCCAGGAGTACACTGGTTGTTTGAAAATGTGGCTCTGATTAGCCCAGACATTATGTGGAGAAAGGAGGAGAAACTGAGGACTACAGATGCTGGAGATCAGAGTAGAGATGGGGTGCTGGAAAAGTACAACAGGTCAGGCAGCATCCAAGGAGCTGGAGAATCGAGGTTTCGGGCATAAGCCCTTCATCATTTCTGAGGCTCATTCCTGATGAAGGACTTATGCCCGAAACCTCGATTCTCCCGCTCCTCCGATGCTGCCTGACCTGCTGTGCTTTTCCAGCACCCCATTCTTGATTATATGAAGAAAGTAGTAGCCCAATCTTAGGCTCACATTTAACGCTACAAGTTTTATTTTGGGTTTTGCAAGCATGGGTTAGTTAAGTACAGTCTGTAACCTGCCCATTATGAACGGCCAGAGAAACATGTTTGATTTAATCAGCCAATCATTAGGATTTATAGAGGACATATCCGACATTGCACTTGTATTGAAATTTTTACAGGCCTTGATCCTTTCCAGGGTAATTAGAGGAAAGATGAGAACTTTTCAGGTCAAAAATGGCTATAGTTACCATTTGCCTTCTCAACAACAATGCCTGACTGATCTCTGCTTTCTTTTCCTGTAATGTAATTTGTCATGATCATATGGAATTTGGCATTCTTGCATTCGTTCTGATAAGTGAAAGGTAGAAAGGTTCAGCAACATCTCCCTTTTCAAAAATACTCAAAATTTAATTGATGAATCAAATTGAACAAAATATTCCTCTGACAGTTCATAATGGGCACTGTACAGACATAACCAACTAGCCCACGCTTGCTAAGTCAAAAACAAGATATTTTTTAAAAACTGTTCAATGTTATTCCATGATTGAAAAGTACTTGCTGAATAATTCTGAGTGCACCAATAGCTTCATTAACAACCAATTTAAGATAATCTCTGTTCTAGGAACCACTGAAGGTCAAAGTTTAATTGCAAACCACATTGAATAGACAGTGGCACCAGCTAAGTGACTTGAAAAAGAAACAAAACTAAAATATTCAAAGAAACAAATTTATTTTTTCACAGAAACATTTCATAATGTTGGCAGCAGTTAATTTTTTTTAAATTTAAACAGAAGAGTCCACAGAATGCCTAATTAAAAGTCACTACACTACACACCATTCACAGTCTTATGTAGTGAGAAGCAAAGGATCACAAAATATGCTGCAAGCCAAAAGTACTTATACAGGCTTAGTAGTGGATACAGATTTGGCAAATTCACTTCCAATTTACAGCAGCATGTGCCGATAATTGGGGCAATTTAAAGCATCATATAAGTACACAGAGAGCTTTCCTCAGTTTATTTCAGCTAATGCTTTTATCACATAAAACAATCCTTTTTGTTTGTTAAAACTTCATTCGAATTTGATGTTGGCTTTACCTGTCGGCCAAAAGTATAAGTGGGAAAATCACACAAGATTCTACATAAAACAAATAGATTGCCTACTTCTTTAGACACATGCAGATCTTGTAAGTTATACTGACCACAACTTCTATAAATTAGGTGGTCTCCTCTACATTAGGGAGATGAAATGCAATCTGGGTGACCACTCTGCGGAACACCTACGTCCTGTTCGCAAAAATGACTGAGCTTCCAGTTGCCAGCCATTACTATCTTGTTCCCCAATAAACATCTCTGACTCGGACTTGCTGCAGTACTCCAGCAAAGCTCAGTGCAAGCTGGAAGAACATCTCATTTTCCACTTGGGAACCCTACAACCTTCTAAATTCAATATTAGCTGAATAACTTTAGGGCCTGAGCACCTTCTCCTATGTCCTTACCCCAATCCACACATACCAGACTTTGACTCACATGGGCTGTTACCACAAACAAGCTATCGTCAGCCACTAATGATCCCCATTAGCAGCTATTCATTCTCCAAGCTGACTTTTACCTACTCATCTGTCTGCCCAACCGTTTTTTACCCTCTCTCTCTCCCTAAGCTCCATCTCCACCTATCATTTACACTTTCCCCATCCCCACACCCCTTCTCTAGCACATACACCAACCTTTTCCTGGCTACAATCAGTTCTGAAGGGTCACTGGACCAGAAACATTAACTCTGCTTTCTCTCCGCAGATGCTGTCAGACCTGCAGAGTTTTTCCTGCAATTTTAGATTATGTTTCTGATTTCCAGCATTTGGCTTTCTGTTCTATAAATTCAGGCAACTTTTAGCTCCTTGCGCATGATATCAGAATTAAAGTAGCTAATACCATACTAAATATGAGAAAAAAAGTAAGCTCCAAATTTCTCAGATTTAGCATGAGATTGACTGTTCCAATTCTGTCTTTATAGATATGACAGCTTCATTCACAATAGCAATGCAAAAAGAAATTAGGAAACTGATTTATAAGGAAGAATACAAAAATATATAAAAGACATAGCAGAGAACTTGGGTTAGAGTTAAATCTGGTGAAAAGCACTCACGTTTGAGATTGTCTGCATGAAATCCTGTTAAAAGAGACAACTATACTTCCATATACAAGACAAATATCCGCTCATAAAATCTAAAACTGAACAAAAACTCTCATTGGAGTGGTCAAGTGAATGGTGAGACATATATAATATTTTTTCAATAGCATCATACACTTCAGGCAAAGTGGCATTTACAGGCAAAAATCAAATCAATGTGACACAATCTGTTATGAAAACAAATTACCCAAGGGCAGAACTGTCCCACAAATCATATTCACTTGAAAATTTAAACAGGTGGAAAGAACAACTCTTATATGTCTGACCTTTTCAGGAGATGGCATCAAATGTCATATAAATTCTCCGAAAAGATAAAATTTAAAAATCTATACTTGAGACAGAAATCAAAATAAACTACCAAACTCTGTGTACATAGTTACTGAGGAGTACTCAATCTATTGCCATAGTTTTTTTATATCAAATAAAATTTGATAAAATTTGATATAGAGCATTTCATCATAAGAAAAATTATTGCAGAAGAAATAAGTATTTTATTGAAAGATAATTATTAAATAATTTTGCATTGCATAATATAACTAAGTTAAAACATTCCTGAAACTGAAGAAATTGCAACAATTATGGTACTTGCAACTACATCAAAAACATGTGCCAACAGATACAAGAACAACTTCTTCCCCACTGATATTATACATACAGACATTAAAACTGATTTTTCTCTGCACCCTATCTGTATTTATAACATTATATTCTACATTCTGTTGTAGTTATGTAGGTATGATTTGTCTGGTTAGCAAACAAAACAATACTTTTCCCGTATCTTTACAGATGGACAATAATAAATCAAAACTAACACCAATGGGCACATTAGGCTCAAATCAGCCTGAAGATAGGAAACCATTGCCATCCGCCTGAGCAACTCCCGCCAACAACCAACACGAATGCCTCAGGAAACAGATACCCCACAAGCCGAGAGAACAACAGAACAGAACAGGTGCAAAATGCCACGAAAAATTATAAGTGATGCCCAAACCAACTCCACAAATACAAATGAGAAATTCCGCACCAAAGAAAACTCTGTACACTAAACACAATTGACCATGAATGGATAAGTACACTAGAACGAGCGATCAACACTAAACAACAGCAGGCCACAACAAAGACAAAACTAACCCTACAAGAAAAACTAGCCAAGCTCACACACAGCAACACACAGACAATTCAGAGGCTTAGATAAAGAACCTGTCTGACCGACCACTAGCAGACACGGATAAAGCTGTCCTAGTCTGAGGGATAAACCTCAAACACAGGGACACGGATAAAAGAAAAAGGGCTTCCTAACAGCACCGGAATCCACCCTGAAAGACAACGGACTTACAGAAGAAACCCAGCAGGCCCATCAGACAGACAGTAGCACCAACCCTAAACCGAAAGTAAAAAAAGGGAACACCCTCAACACAATGGAAAGGAAGGCCCTGCATTTGTAAATATTTCACATTATATCATGTGTACACAAAGCGAAACCAATTGGTATTTGTTGAGACTATCTTAGAGATAAATGGACTGGCACTCCTCATTGATGGTTACATGCAGATTGAGGTGTTCAGTTAGTTCAGTTGGCTGGGCAGCTGGTTTGCAATGCAGATTTACACTAAAAGGGTGGGTTCATTTCCCATGCTGGTTGGGGTTACCATGAAGCACTCTCCTTCTCAACTTCTCCCAGGATGTGTTGAGCCTCAGGTTAAATCCTCACCAGTTGTTTCTTTCTAATAAGAGAGCAGCCGGTGATCTTCTGGGACCATGGTGACTTTACAAGCATTTCTTAGTTGCAAAACAAATGATGTATTTTTATGTTCACTCTTTAATGAATGTTTATGTTAATACCCAGTGTTGAACTCTCCACTATGTATGACATAACTGAACTCTCAGGCTCAGCCTGCCCACCTTTCTACACATGGTACACAACCAAATTAAATCACCTTCTCTACTTCTGTATTTGCAATACAGTAGAATTAAAACTTTCAAAGACCTTCAGATTGACACATTCTGAAGAGTCACCAGAATGGAAGTGCTAACTCTGCTTTCTTCCCACAGATGCTGCCCGACTTGCTGAGTTTAGTCAGCAATTTTTGTTTTTGTTTCCGATATCCAGCATCCGTAGTTCTTCGTTTTACTCAAGCTGACCTCAGTAGTTCCTAACTAGATTTTTTTTGATCTGATCAATCCACAACTGTTTGTATAATCTAACATGGAGACCGCATTATAGCTCAAACAAAAGATTTAATTTATTAACAAGACAGAGTAATTTTAGTAGAGTGAATGTAAAAACAAAGTTAATCTAATTAATGTCAGCTTTAAACCAAACATCCTTTGTTATCATCAACGAGGTAAAAACAATGACTGCAGATGCTGGAAACCAGATTCTGGATTAGTGGTGCTGGAAGAGCACAGCAGTTCAGGCAGCATCCAAGGAGCTTCGAAATCTCCTTGGATGCTGCCTGAACTGCTGTGCTCTTCCAGCACCACTAATCCAGAACCTTTGTTATCAAGCTGGTAAAAACAAGGACTGCAGATGCTGGAAACCAGAGTCTAGATTAGAGTGGTGCTGGAAAAGCACAGCAGGTCAGGCAGCATCCGAGGAGGAGGAAAATCGACGTTTCGGGCAAAAGCCCTCCATCAGGAAGGGAGACAGGGAGCCTCCAGGATGGAGAGATAAATGGTGGGTAGGGGTGGGGAGAAAGTAGCATAGAGTACAATAGGTGAATGGGGGTGGGGATGGAGGTGATAGCTTTCAACCCCACTCACACAAAAGACAGGCAAACAAACAAAAACACAATTAAGGGATAATCTTTTTAAAAAATGAAAACTACAAAACTGGCCAGTTTATTTAAACAGTTTTCATGGTGCATTGATCCAGAAGCATATCGGATTAGCATCTTCAGAAAATCAACCAAGAAACAATTAGTGCACCTTTTCCGTTCACTCCATGGAAGTCATTGAAACTAATAACTTAGTTTCTATTACGGATTTCCGATGGCTGAAAGTGGGAGGTTTAGTAGGGAGCTTACAAATCTTCATCCTGTAGCATCAACAGCCAAACTCCTCCTCTCAGAAACAGTCCAAAACCATTCAAGTTCTGTGAACTGTTTGACCATCATATTCCCTCCCAGATTTGCTGATACTGACTTTGTTAATGGCCAACGTCAATCGGTTACGCGTACTACTTTCTCTCTTATCAAAGAGTCAGTTGAATCCTTTGGTCTATAACCTGTCTACAATTAACATCCAGGCCTGGGCTCAAAACATTGTGTTAGTTTGCTTTTTTTTAAAGCAAGTAGGTACTCACAGTCCATAGGTCACCTTTCAGCTCTCAATTCACAGCTTCAAACCAAACTTGATTAAGTAAATAAAGTAATGAAAGTCTGCAAGAGTTCCAACAATTGGTGAACTCCAAGCCCTATAAAATATTCTACTGGGCAACACGCTGCGATACGCTGACATTTTAACAGTACTGACCTGCCTTTCAGGCCCCTCATCTTCAAATTTTGACAAAGTTAAAAAATCAAACATCAGATTACAATCCAACAGGTTTAATGCGAGGTACTATCTTTGGACTATAATCTGGTGTTGTGTGATTTTTAACTTAAGTCTGAGATGAGGAGAATGCTTTTTATTCAAAAAGGGTCGTAAACATTTGTAAATCAGCTACCACAGTGGGCCGTGGAAGTTCAGTCCTTAACTATAGGTAGCTCTTCTATAACGCAATGGTTGCGTTCTTGTACAATCCTGCATTTTCTATAATGTAATCGCATTACAGCCAATGCATCTTTCAAAAGTTCACACTTCAGAAACAGTATCCCCAATTCGTCAATCGCATACAGCGAATTCATGTTATAGCAGAATGACCTATATGTTTAAGGGAGAGATTGATGAGAATTCTGACTATCAATGGTGTACAGAGTTGTGGAGTTCGGACTCGATGAAAGACATTGAAGAGTCTGACCAGCCATGATCATACTGAATGGAACTGCAGGCTCAACAGACTTAATAGCCTACACCTGTTCTTACATTCCTAGGAATAGACCATTTGGCTTTTCAAGGCAGCTTTGATTGATTTGATTTTAACTTCACCCCCATGTTCTTGTTTTCGCTGATAAGCTGTGACTCTTCTACTTACCAAGAATCTAGCTACCTCTGCCTTAAAAGCAATTCAAAGCTTCTGCATCTACTGCATTTTGAGGAAGAGAGTTAGAAAGCCAGGCCCCACAGTGAAAAAAAATTATTTTCATTTGTCTTGAATTGGTGACCCTTAATATTTAAATAGAGAGCCCTAGTTCTATATCCTCCCATCAGAGTAGATGTCAGAAAAAGATGCCTCTGTTGAGGATTTGGCATTTTCTCCATCTCCATTACATCTTTTCAGTTGATGGCACCTTCCACAGCATGCTTCACAGATGTCTTCCTTTGTCCCCTCAATCTGTTTCATGAACAGCAATCCAATTTTTCTGATCTCTCCACAAAACTGATTTGCGCCATAACCATTTATTCCACCATTCGCAAGTCACAAAATGAAACAAAACAAACCAACTATAGTTATGCAATTGCAATGATATCACTAGAAAGCACAAAGAAATCTGCCACTTATTACTGAATATCACAGAGTAGAAGGACAGCATTATTCCTACAAAACAATGATGCCATATGAGTATAACTTTAGGATATTTATAGACAGATTTCATTTTCTAAGATTGACTTAGTAGTACATAATCAACCAATGTAAATGTGTTAACGTTTTGCAGTAACAGCAGTTGCACTCAGACAAGAACTTGCACTTTCTCCAAACGAAAATATCTTCAAATGTATCTTAAGGAGCACAATTTGAGTTGGTGGAGCAGGTTACATAGACCCATCAATTTTTACTCAATCAAATCATTAAAATTGAAATTTCATAGGTTCTACGATGGATGGGTAACACAGCTCAGCTAATGAAAACAAAAACTCATGCTACTGACTGATTTGCCTCATTTTTCACTATTTGCTTCAAAATGGGTCATCAAATAAAGTCAAAAAAGGGGACATGAGATAGTTTTGGCACAGAGTAAAAGAGAATCCAAAGGATTTTTACAAATACATTAATGACAAAAGGGTTATAAGGTAGCCAGGAAGGATCTGAAGAGAGAGCAAAGAGCAGCAAGGAGGGGACATGAAAAGTCCTTAGTTGGTAGGATTAGGGAAAACCCAAGGCTTTCTATAGGTATGTCAGGAATAAAAGAATGACTAGGGTAGGAATAGGTCCACTCAAAGATAGTAGTGGGAAGTTGCGTGTGGAGGCTGAAGAGATTGGGGAGACACTGAATGAATATTTTTCGTCAGAATTCACTCAGGAACAGGACATTGTTGCCAATGTGAATACTGAGTCACAATTAATTAGAATGGACGGCTTTGAGGTATGTAGGGAAGAGGTGTTGGAAATTCTGGAAAGGGTGAAAATAGATAAGTCACCTGGGCCTGATGGCATTTATCCTAGGATTCTCTGGGAAGCAAGGGACGAGATTGCAGAGCCATTGGCCTTGATTGTTATGTCCTCGTTGTCTACAGGA
>NC_057718.1:17373875-17390345 GCF_004010195.1 Chiloscyllium plagiosum | reverse complement strand
CAGGTTACAGCGGGATATAGATAAGCTGCAGAACTGGGCAGAAAGGTGGCAAATGGAGTTCAGTGTGAGGTGATTCACTTTGGTATGAGTAACAAAAAGATGGGGTACTGGGCTAATGGTCGGATACTTGGTAGCGTGGATGAGCAGAGGGATCTTGGTGTCCATATACACAGATCTCTGAAAGTTGCCACCCAAGTAATTAGTGCGGTGAAGGCGGCATATGGCGTACTGGCTTTGACTGGTAGAGGAATTGAGTTCCGGAGACCTGAGGTCATGTTGCAGTTGTATAAGACTCTGGTGAGGCTTCATCTGGAGTATTGTGTGCAGTTTTGGTCGCCATACTATAGGAAGGATGTGAGGCACTGGAACTGGTGCAGAGGAGGTTTACCAGGATGCTGCCTGGTATGGTAGGAAGATCGTATGAGGAAAGGCTGAGGCACTTGGGGCTGTTTTCATTGGAGAAAAGAAAGTTTAGGGGTGACTTGCTAGAGGTGTACAAGATGATTAGGGGTTTAGATAGGGTTGACCATGAGAACCTTTTTCCACGTATGGAGTCAGCTATTACGAGAGGGCATAGTTTTAAATTAAGAGGTGGTAGGTATAGGACAGATGTTAGGGGTAGATTCTTTACTCAGCGAGTCGTGAGTTCATGGAATGCCCTGCCAGTAGCAGTGGTGGACTCTCCCTCTTTATGGGCATTTAAACGGGCATTGGATAGGCATATGGAGGATAGTGGGCTAGTGTAGGTTAGGTGGGCTTGGATCAGCGCAACATCGAGGGCCGAAGGGCCTGTACTGCGCTGTATTTTTCTATGTTCTATGGTAACTAGGGAGAGAACAGGGCCCCTCAAAGATCAGCAAGGCGGCCTTTGTGTGGAGCCACAGGGGATGAGAGAGATACTAAATGCAAATTTTGCATCAGTGTTTCCTGTGGAAAAGGACACGGAAGATATAGAATGTAGGGAAATAGATGGTGACATCTCGAAGAATATCCATATTACACAGGGGGAAGTGCTGGATGTCTTGAACTGCATAAAAGTGAATAAATCCCCAGGACCTGATCAGGTGTATCATAGAACTCTGTGGAAAGCTAGGGAAGTGATTGCTGGGCCTCTTGCTAACATATCTGTATCAATAGGCACAGGTGAAGTGCCAGAAGACTGGAGATTGGCTAACATGGTGCCACTATTTAAGAAAGGTGGTAAGGAAAGCCAGGGAACTATAGACCAGTGAGCCTGACATTGATGGTGGGCAAGTTGTTGCAGGGAATCCTGAGGGGCAGGATGTACATGCATTTGGAAAGGCAAAGACTGATTAGGGACAGTCAATATGGCCTTGCGTATAAGAAATCACATCCCACAAACTTGATTGAGTTTTTTGAAGTAGTAACAAAGAGGATTCATGAGGGCAGAGTGGTAGACGTGATCTATATGGACTTCAGTAAGGCATTCAACAAGGTTCCAAATGGGAGTCTGGTTAGCAAGGTTAGATCTCACGGAATAGAGGAAAAACTAGCCATTTGGATACAGAACTGGCTCAAAGGAAGAAAACAGAGGGTGGTGGTGGAGGGTTGTTTTTCAGACTGGAGACCTGTGACCAGTGGAGTGCCACAAGAATTGGTGCTGGGTCCATTACTTTTCTTCATTTACACAAACAATTTGGATGTGCGCATAAGAGGTATAGTTAGTAAGTTTGCAGATGACACCAAAATTGGAGGTGTAATGGACAGCGAAGAAGTTTACCCCAGATTACAACGGGATCTTGATCAGTTGGGCCAGTGGCCTGAGAAGTGGCAGATAGAGTTTAATTTAGATAAATGTGAGGTGCTGCATTTTGGGAAAGCAAATCTGAGTAGGACTTATACATTTAATGGCAAGATCCTAGGGGGTGTTGCTGAACAAAGATCTTGGAGGGCATGTTCACAGCTCTTTAAATTAGAGTCACAGGGAGATAGGATAGTGAAGAAAGCATTTGGTACGCTTTCCTTTATTGGTCAGAGTATTAAGTATAGGAGTTGGGAGGTCATGTTGTGGCTGTACAGGCCTTCCTATTGAAAGGATGTTGAAGATTTACAAGGATGTTGCCAGGGTTGGAGAGATTGAATAGGCTGGGCTGTTTTCCCTGGAGCGTTGGAGGCTGAGGGGTGATCTTATAGAGGTTTATAAAATCATGAGGGGCATGGATAGGGTGAATAGACAAGGTCTTTTCCCTGGGGTTGGCAATTCCAGAACTACAGGACATAGATTTAGGGTGAGAGGGGAAAGGTATAAAAGAGACCTAAGGGGCAACTTTTTCACACAGAGGGTAATGTGTGTGCGTGGGCTGCCAGAGGAAGTAGTGGAGGCTAGTACAATTGCAACATTTAAAAGGCATCTGGATGTGTATATGAACAGAAAGGGTTTGGAGGGATATGGGCCGGGTGCTGGCAGGTAGGACTAGATTGGGTTGGGATATCTGGTCAGCATGGATGAGTTGGACCAAAGGGTCTGTTCCCATGCTATACATCTCTATGATTCTATAACTCTAAGTGTTAAAAAGGCAATCAATATAATTTACTGAAACTTTATATAAAAATAATGTTTTAGCCTAGAGTCTTTTACGAATGTAAACAGGTTCTGGAACAGAAATAGTACTGAAGTTAAATTACACTCCTCTGTGGGAACCCTATGTTTGTGGTCCTTAGGGTGGCACATGGGACCCTATTTTGATATTACACTTGAAGGATTCCATACCTTTTTCTAGAAAAAAAAGTAACATTTTACACAAGTCCAGCAGACGATAAGACTAATTAAGGTAATTTATTGACTTTGCTTATTTTGAGAAAAATCCAATTGCAACAAATAAAAATTGAAAACCTAAAATATGCGAAGTCTAATTTTAAGTTTCAATAAACAGTTAATAAAGGAGCTTTTTAATTCAGATTTGAATCTGGATGGATATCTTATACTGACCAGTCAATTTTCAAATTAGTTATTTTGTGTTTTTCAAAACCAAACCAAACCAAATTTCCACTTTGCATATTTAAAGTCAGAGCCATGCCTCATTTACGTTGAGAGAGGTGCTGTAATATGAATTCAAAATATCCAAGCTTGCTAGTCTGTAACTCTGCTGGACAGTTCTGTGGTTGTTTTTACTGTGCATATTGCTATGTGTTGGAGACACTGACTTGCGGATTTTTTTGTGAAATTGTGTAATATCTTGGATCCATCTAGCCTATCGCCATATAATTCTCAAACCTATAGTCTTGAATCCTTCTCTTAGGCATTCAGCCACCAATTGTTTTAAGCCATTATAGATTTGTTTGTCATCAGTATTCTACTGGAAGAACTGCTGCTTAAATATTCTCTTTCAGTAGCAGAAACTGTGTTCCCATTTTCAACCTCTTTATACTCCTCAGAAGAATGTGAACAAAAGACATTCATCTAGCAAGACAGCAAGAGTGAGGCAAAGAACATGCGCAGTTCACACAGGGAATAAAGTCAGAGAAAGCATGTGTGCACATATACGTGGAGCAGTTAGGATCACTTGATCAGCTTTCTGGCATTTGCTGTTTAAACTCAAATAGTCACTTGAATAAGACAAGGAAGCTGGCACTGTATAACCATATTTCAATATAAATTTGTGCTTGAGATGCAAAATTAGAGATTTAAAGAATGCTCCAACTTTGCAAAGGATGCAAGGGCAATTGGAAATCTTTAAATGATTTGAGAAACAAAAGTTCTTCAGATGGTTACCTAATCTTATTAAGAACGATTGAGAACACAGATTTATAAAAAGTGCTATGATAAGAACAATCATACAGTATTGTATTTCATGCTGCCCCAATTTAATATGCACTATGAATATTAATATACACCACTTTTATCTTGACAGATTCATTTTCGGAGCATAAAGGCTTCTGATTCTTGAACAGCAGTCTTGACATTATCATAGGAAATGGACTGTAATCAGCACGGTCAAATTAGAAACTGAATATTTTCAGTGAGTAGCAGTGTCAGAAAATGAAGCAGAACAGGCTTAACAGCAATTCTGTTTAGGAGAAAAATTGCATTTTCACAATGGTGCCTTCAATCTGAGGAACAGAAAGCAGCTTGTGATTGACAGTGCAGTAGCAGGAAATTCTTCTTGTTTTTAATGTCATAGAAAACAAAGGATCCAATTCAATTCTTTTGTGGAATAACTTAGGATAGTCAGAGAAACTTCTCAAGTGCAGCATTTTAGCAGTGCCATGTAAATTACAACGTTATACCAGTTTTAACGAGGAAAAAAAAAACTGGATCTAATTTCAATGCTTTCTTGGCATTAGGGGCACCACACTACATTCTTGGATGGAGAAAGTAAAAGAAATTTACTTTCTTAAAATTATTTAAGTTACTTGAAAACATTTAATATCTAAGCGTTAACTGGACAGATATACATATGAATGTTCAGTTTGGACATGT
This sequence comes from Chiloscyllium plagiosum, assembly GCF_004010195.1. NCBI lineage: Eukaryota > Metazoa > Chordata > Chondrichthyes > Orectolobiformes > Hemiscylliidae > Chiloscyllium > Chiloscyllium plagiosum. The sequence goes on along the minus strand of NC_057718.1, from coordinate 17,385,904 downwards.
TTAGATTGAGTAAATTATCAACATCAGGTCTACAACCAAACAGGAGTGACTACTTGACTAAGCTACGAGGATGAATACTGATAGTTGTGACGACACTGTAACTTTAAGAGGTGTGTTTTGTCCTGGTTTCTTTAGAGAAAGATTGGGGAAACTGGTAACGAGCAGTTAACGAAAAGATAAACAACTTGTGAAGCCTTGGGGTTTTCTTTTTTTAAAAGCTGGAACAATTGATGCGCCTGAATTGGTGTGATCAAGCTCCCACACACACAACCAGACATTTTAGGTTTAGCTTTCAGCAGTTGTGTTGGAGTCATGAAGAGGTGCAAGTTATTTTTTCCTCTCAGTTACAGCCACAAGGTGAGGGTTCTCTACCTGCTATGGGAGACGCATGTGAGACAATCGATTTTCTGAATTTGCCTTTTTGCCAAGGCGTGTTTATGGGATGGTACTATATAAATTAGTAATAGTTACCGGACCTAATATTCTGTTAATTTTTCCAGTTTTGCTTAATATGGAGTAGTTTGATCAATTGAATTGCAGAAGGTACATAACACCTCACATTTACCTTTAAAATAAAAATAAGTTAGGGTCTAGGCTATCTTCTTAAAATATTTTGAGGGGTTCTGGTCTGGTCCATAACACAGTGTAAAGCACCCCCTAAGAAAACAAACAGTCTGTAATCACTTCAAAAAGGTGCAAGAGGAGGTCAGAGGGGAGAACTGCCAAAACTAAGAAATGCAAATATAAACATTAAAACCAGGCCAAGAGGTTCGACATATTGTTGTCCAAAATGATAATATAGTTCTGCTAGTAAAAAAAAAACAGCAGTTCAGGCATGAACAGGTATTAGATATACTCTTATCAGTTTTCCTTCACAGCAAATGCAAAAGGATTTGAAAAATTTGTCTGAAAATATTTTTTGTAAATAAATGAATGATATCTGGGTGTCTTCCCGTTTGTCAGTCTATCCATTAGAACTGAGAACTGAAAAATGTGTTGCTGGAAAAGCGCAGCAGGTCAGGCAGCGTCCAAGGAGCAGGAGAATCGACGTTTCGGGCATAAGCCCTTCTTCAGGATTCCAGCAACACATTTTTCAGTTCTGATCTCCAGCATCTGCCTCTGACATCTGTCCTATATCTATCACCCCTCAATTTAAAGCTATGCCCCCTCGTGCTCGCCGTCACCATTCTCGGAAAAAGGCTCTCCTTGTTCACCCTATCTAACCATCTAATTATCTTCGATGTCTCTATTAAGTCACCTCTCAACCTTCTTCTCTCTAACGAAAATAGCCTCAAGTCCCTCAGCCTTTCCTCATAAGACCTTCCCTCCATACCAGGCAACATCCTAGTAAATCTCCTCTGCACCCTTTCCAAAGCTTCCACATCCTTCTTATAATGCGGTGACTAGAACTGTACATAATACTCCAAGTGCAGCCGCACTAGAGTTTTGTACAGCTGTAGCATAACCTCATTGTTCCGGAACTCGATCCCTCTATTAATAAAAGCTAAAACACTGTATGCCTCCTTAACAACCCTGTCAACCTCGGTGGCAACTTTCAAGGATCTGTGTACCTGGACACAGATCTCTCTGCTCATCTACACTACAATTAGCCCAGTACTTTGCATTCCGATTACTCCGACCAAAGTGAATCACCTCACACTTGTCCGCATTAAACTCCATTTGCCAACTCTCAGCCCATCTCTGCAGCTTATCTATGTCTCTCTCTGTAACCTACAACATCCTTCGTCACTATCCACAACTCCACCGACCTTAGTGTCGCCTGCAAATATACTAACCCACCTTTCTACGCCCTCATCCAGGTAGTTTATAAAAATGACGAAAAGCAGTGGATCCAACACTGACCCTTGCGGTACACCACTGGTAACTGGACTCCAGGATGAACATTTTCCATCAACCACCACCCTCTGTCTTCTTTCAGCAAGCCAATTACTGATCCAAACTGCTATATCTCCCACAATCTCATTCCTCCGCATTTTTTACAATAGCTTACTGTGGGGAACCTTATTGAACGCCTTGCTGAAATCCATATACACCACATCAACCGGTTTACTTTCATCTACCCATTTGGTCACCTTCTCAAAGAACAATAAGGTTTGTGAGGCATGACCTACCCTTCACAAAACCGTGCTGACTATCCCAATCAAATTATTCTTTTCTAGATGATTATAAATCCTCTCTCTTATAACCTTTTCTAACACTTTACTAACAACTGAAGTAAGGCTCACTGGTCTATAATTACCAGGATTGTCTCTACTCCCCTTCTTGAACAGGGGAACCACATTTGCTATCTTCCAGTGTTCTGGCACTATTCCTGTAGACAATGACGTTTGAAAGATCAATGCCAAAGGCTCAGCAATCTCCTCCCTAGCTTCCCAGAGGATCCTAGGATAAATCCCATCCAGCCCAGGGGACGTATCTATTTTCACATTCTGCAGGATTTCTAATACCTCTTCCTTGTGAGCCTCAATCACACTAGTCTAGTAGCCTGTATCTCAGTAATCTCCTCGACAACATTGTCGTTTTCTAGAGCGAATACTGTTGAAAAATATTCATTTAGTGCTTCCCCTATCTCCTCTGACTTCACACACACCTTCCCATTACTATCCTCGATTGGCCCTAATCTTATCTTGTCATTCTTTTATTCCTTAAATACCTATAGAAAGCCTTATGGTCTTAGGATCAGGGTAAACCCTAAGACATAGGAGTGGAAGTAAGGCCATTCGGCCCATCGAGTCCACTCTGCCATTCAATCATGGCTGATGGGCATTTCAACTCCACTTACCCGCATTCTCCCCGTAGCCCTTAATTCCTTATGACATCAAGAATTTATCAATCTCTGCCTTGAAGACATTTAGCATCCCGGCCTCCACTGCACTCTGCGGCAATGAATTCCACAGGCCCACCACTCTCTGGCTGAAGAAATGTCTCCACATTTCTGTTCTGAATTTACCCCCTCTAATTCTAAGGCTGTGTCCACAGGTCCTAGTCTCCTCGCCTAACAGAAACAATTTCCTAGCGTCCACCCTTTCCGCGGATCCTATCCGCCAACAACTTCTCATGTCTCCTCCTGGCTCTTCTGAGCTCTCTCTTTAGGACTTTCCTGCTACCTTGTAACCCTCAAGCGCCCTAACTGAGCTTTCACATCTCATCCTAACATAAGCTTTCTTCTTCCTCTTGACCAGAGATTCCACTTCCTTTGTAAACCACGGCTCCCACGCTCTACAGCTTCCTCCCTGCCTGACAGGTACATACTTATCTAGGACACACAGTAGCTTTTCCTTGAATAAACTCCACATTTCTAATGTGCCTATCCCCTGCAGTTTCCTTCACCATCCTATGCTTCCTAACTCTTGCCTAATCACATCGTAATTGCCTTTCCCCCAGCTGTAACTCTTGCCCAGTGGTATACACCTGTCCCTTTCTATCACTAAAGTAAACATAACAGAATTGTGATTGCTATCACCAAAGTGCTTACCTACTTCCAAGTCTAACACCTGGCCGGGCTCATTACCCAGTACCAAATCTAATGTGGCTTCACCCCTTGTTGGCCTGTCTACATACTGTGTCAGGAAGCCCTCCTGCACACACTGGACAAAAACTGAACCATCTAAAGTACTCTTACTATAGTGCTCCCAGTCAATACTTGGAAAGTTGAAGTCCCCCATGACAACTACCTATCTCTCTCACTCCTATCGAGAATCATCTTTGCTATCCTTTCCTCTACATCTCTGGAACTATTCGGAGGTCAATAGAAAACTCCCAACAGGGTGACCTCTCCTTTCCTGTTTCTAACTTCAGCCCATACTACCTCAGTTGACGAGTCCCCTAACATCCTTTCTGCAACTGTAATACTGTCCTTGACCAACAATGCCACACCTCCCCCTCTTTTACCATCTTCTCTGTTCTTACTGAAACACCTAAATCCTGGAACCTGCAACAACCATTCCTGTCCCTGCTCTAACCATGTCTCCGAAATGGCCACAACATCGAAGTCCCAGGTACCAACCCATGCTACAAGTTCACCCATCTTATTCCGGATGCTCCTGGCGTTGAAGTGGACACAATCAAACCAACTTCTTGCTTGCCAGTGCCATCTTGCATCCCTGAAACTTGATTTTGGACCTACCTACTCTATACTTGAACTACAATTTTGGTTCCCATCCCCCTGCTGGATTAGTTTAAACCCACCCCAATAGCCTTAGCGAATATCCCCCCCAGGATATTGATACCCCTCTGGTTTAGATGAAGACCATCCTGCTAGTAGAGGATCCACCTACGCCAGAAAGAGCCCCAATTATCCAAGAATCCAAAACCCTCCCTCCTGCACCATCCCTGTAGCCACGTGTTCAATTCCTCTCTCTCCCTATTCCTTGCCTCACTAGCACGTGGCACGGCAACAAACCTGAGACAACAACTCTGTTCGTCCTAACTCTAAGCTTCCATCCTAGTTCCCTGAATTTCTGCCTTAAATCCCCATCTCTCTTGCTACTACCTATGTCGTTGGTGCCTATGTGGACCACGACTTGGGGCTGCTCCCCCTCCCCCTCCCCCTTAAGGATCCCAAAAACACGATCAGAGACATCACGAACCCTGGCACCTGGGAGGCAACACACCAACCGTGACTCTCTCTCGTCCCCACAGAACCTCCTATCTGTCCCCCTAATTATGGAGTCCCCAATGACTACTGCTCTGCTCCTCTTCTCCTTTCCCTTCTGAGCAGCAGGGACAGACTCTGTGCCAGAGTCCTGTACCCCACTGCTTTCCCCTGGTAAGTTGTCCCTCCCAATTATTTTCAGAAAGTAACTCAAACGTTAATTTAGAAAGGCCCCTTTCCAGTTAAATTTCAGTGAGAGTCAGAGAAGGGTCTATCACACCATTGTACTGTGAATTTTATTCACAATTGTTGTCAGCAGAGGAATCTAGTAAAATTGCTCCTCAAAGACTTTAGGAAGTTGAATTATTTTGTAAAAGGGTCCACTTCATAATTGAATATTGAACAAATACTTGGACAAACCGACCAGTTCCACTTCATGAAAGCCCTGGATTGTGACATGGTACAGCAAACAGAAGTATAATTAGGAGCTCTCAATTCCCAGTGGAAATGTATTTCTGCAGCAATTATTTCATGCCCTCAAGGCAAGTTTGTATGCCAGCAACAATATCTACCAACACTATCAGCGTCATTATGAAATATACTACCATCGCTGTCCCTTGTCACCATGCTTTGTTCTTACAGAGAATAACTGAACTGTCAAAAGTCATGAATAGAAACTCTTCACTGAACTATTTCTACTTTAAAATTATATTAGATTCTTCCAACAGAAGATTCACAAATGCTCTGACTGTCAACAGCATTCATAAGTATAAAGGAATTTGATAATTCTAAACCCAACAGCACTAGATAGCCAATTTTAGTGGGTCTGACCAAATACCATTAGTTCTCCACCAACAGGAGTGCTTCCCATTTCTTTTGTTTACAAGTACAGTATTATGGCTCTAATCCACATAATTAAAAATCACACAACACCAGGTTATAGTCCAACAGGTTTAATTGGAAGCACACTAGCTTTCGGAGCGACGCTCCTTCTGAGCGACAGAAGGAGCGTCGCTCCGAAAGCTAGTGTGCTTCCAATTAAACCTGTTGGACTATAACCTGGTGTTGTGTGATTTTTAACTTTGTACACCCCAGTCCAACACCGGCATCTCCGAATCATGACTACTAATCCACATAGTTAGCTTCAACTGAGCACAGCATCCCATGCACTCATTACACAGTATTGTTATGGACCAGGCCAGATCCCCTCAAAAATATTTTAAGAAGGGAGTCCAAACCAAATATTTTCTTACTTTAAAGGCAAGGAAAAATGGATATTCCAGATGTGATGCAGCTGGTTAAACTACTTAGCTTTAAACAAAACTGAATTTATTTAAACACTACAGTTTAAATGCAAAAGAAAATGGAATTTAGAATAACTACTGGAAATCTTAACTGACCCAATATAGTAACTATTACTAATTGACTGTTCCAATATTGTATCATTCCATAAACAGATTCTTTACAGGCAGGAGGAAACAATGTCCAAAGATATTTCAGAAGAGGGTCAGAGGAGTTCTTTACTGAAGCTTGCAACTCCCCTGGACTCAAATCTTATGACTGCTACAGCTAAAACAAACTAGAAAAAACCTGAACTGGGAGAACTGGCCACTTCCCTTCCATTGTTAAACTAGACCCTTTGGTATCTTTTGCTACCATTTAGTACTTTGGTAACATTTGTCAATCTTCCTTCCCATTTATCCACTCCATCCTCTTCTCCAACCTATCACTTTCACCCCCACCTCTGTCCACCTACTGCACTCTCAGCTACCTTCCCCCCCCTCAGCCCCACCCTCCTCCTATTTATCTCTCCGCCCCAGAGACTCCAGCCTCATAACTGATGAAGGGCTTTTGCCCAAAAACGTAGATTTTCCTGCTCCTTGGATGCTGCCTGATCTGCTATGCTTTTCCAGCACCATTCTAATCTTGACTCTAATCTCCAGCATCTGCAGTACTCACTTTCACTGCTTTGGTACTTCTGCCTTAATAACATTTCTTCAAAAAAAAAACAAAGACAAAATAACCCTTTTAAAGTGGCATCATCACAGTATCAATATATTTGTAATAAGAACCTTTTTCTCTTCAAACATGGATTTTTTTGAAGGGGTGGACTGTTAGTGAGATAGGTAAAGAAAGTGCATCAAAATAAAGGCAGAAGGAGTGGGGGACAGAGAGGGGGAAAATCAGACACAGACTCAGTCACTCTGGAAGTTTATAGTTACAGAATAAGCATCAGCTCTAATTAGCAACATACAAATAGAAAAATAAAAACTGATCAATGTCAAAAAGTTTCTCAAATGGATAGAACCTGGTTCTCATTCTCTCACACTCTCACACACACACACCACCAGAAGACGACAACAGATTAGCTTCCTTAAATATTAGTGATCTTGGCAGAAACCTCAAATCAGTGAGAGAGTTATCAGTATAAACTTTCAAGTCTCCAATCTCCTTTCTGGAAAAGATATGCAAACTTTTACGTTGTTTCTATCTAAACTCTTCAACATATAGCAGTAGGATGTTTCACTCATAATTAACGAAAAAACGCAGCGCAAGTGGAAGAGTCAGTTTGCAGGTCTGTAATTAGTGTTTTAAGAATTTTAAGAAAGAATAATTTGGTATCCTTTAGGTAAATGTCTCAAAAAGGAAAAACATTATACATTTTCCTTGAACATAACAATTCTCAAGACCTCAGCTTTTTTCTTAAATAATATAGTCATCACCAAATCACCTAACGATGAACTAAAGAATTAACTAACCACAATCACTACTCACCATGGGTAATTTAACAATAACAAAAGGGATCAACAATTGGAATTAGGTGAAAAAGTAATGCACCCCAGCTACTGTGGTGCCCACCTCTCTCCAAATGTCTTAGGCGCATGGACTTCACGTATTCCCTCTCCAGTTACATCGTATTATCTTCATTGCCAAAGGTCAGTCACTTCCCCTTTAACTGAATGCAGAATATACCATTCTAATTGGTATCTGTTCTATATAATTTGATAAGTTGCTGTAACCTCTCTAAAGCAAGCTTCAAGGAAACAATACAGCACAAATAATAAAAGCAAAAGCTGCCATTGTTCAGAAGTTAAAACACTGACTTAAGCCAAAATCTGTTGCACGTAATATGATAAAGTAATTACAAAATCAGCTAAACAACTATATGTAGAAATACTTTCTGTATTGCATGTTTATCTGACCAAAACAGAAACATTCATTTAAGTACACAGTCATTAGAGAAGGAAACATACTTCAAAATCATTCATTTTTAATACAGAATATAATGTGAAAAATTATAAAACTACAATGTACATTCGAAGACTAGTTACTCCTATTTTTGGCACAGATACAATGAACATGCGACATTTAAACCTACTCCTATAGAGCACACAAAAATCATTGCCCGAGTACAGTAGGGGTGTTCTGATTTTAATTAACTTTGGTTAAGACCATAGGGAGTTTATATCATGAACGTTTACATTTTTTGTCATTAAATAAATTTTGCTCAAGGATATTGAACAAATTCTTTAAATGCATAAATGCAAAACACAATCATTGGCAAGGAGGAATTATGTGGCACCTGATCAGATAATCAAAAATAGACTACGAAGAGTAAATGACAAGGTATTCAACCTGAAACCTTAACGGTTTTCTCACCACATAGCCTGCTTGACCTATTGACTATTTCCAGCAATTTCTCTCTTTAAGTTGATAGGAAGATTGTCAAAGAAACAAGGACTGATAGAAAAGGGATAAAGACAGAAACACAATGAGGAAGACTAAAGAGACAGACAGAATAAAAAGGAGAGAAAAAAAAGTGTAGAAAATACAAAAGTAAAAGGAGGCATAGGGATGGAAAGGGACCAACAGCAAATTAATATTTTGTTGTCTTCAGGTCATCCCAGAGCATTTCACAACCAATGAATTTCAGCCACTATTATCATATTACATCAACAATGCAGCCAATTATACTTACAACAGTCCGACAAAAAAAAGCTTGTCCTTTGCAGTGCCCTTAGCACAGCAAAACATCAGAAGGCACTTCATCAGCGCAAAAGGTTAAACAAAATTCAACAATGAGCCATAAAGAGAGATATTAAGACAGGTGATCAGAAGATAGATTTTTAAGGATCACCTTAAAGACAGTCAGTGTGCAAAATAGATTTTCAAGGAGGATATAACAGAATTTAGGCCCCTGGTAGCTGAAGACAATGTCACCAATGATGATATGAAAAGAAAACACTTAGGGATCTGCAAGATGTAAATGGACGAATGCAAAGATTTCAGACAGCAATGAGCTCCAAGGTCATGGAGATATTTGAAAACAAGGATGAAAATTTTAAAAAATTAAGGCATGGCCAAACAATAAACCAACTGTGAACAGCAAGTTCAGGTTGGAAGGATAAGTGGGGCTAGGTGCAAGGTAGAATATGGATAATAAATCACAAACCAATAGTTATCACTTTCCCAACCCGGGTACACAATCTGAAATCCCGAAATCCAAAGATTTTCATGAAGATTTTTCTCCATAACAAGGTAGTTTAGCATGCAAACAGTTAACTCAACTCCACACCCTCTCGACGCACATCACTCAGATGTGATGTGGCAGTGTGGTCCAGCACTGGTAGGAGTCAATTCTGTCTCAGCACTTGTAGTACTCACAGGTACATCCACTGTTTGTATTTTTTTTATTTCACTGTAAAACTGTCAATTATTCAGAGATCAGAAAAGGTCCAAATTCCGAAAACCACTGATCTTGATGGTTTTGGATAAAGGATGCGTACCTGTAATTAATTGGAGGAAATTTCTGCTAATTTAATGATGGATTTCAGACTTTAGTATGACAAATCACAGACAGAAAAATCAAGAGAGGTGATAATGAGATATACCTAATGTTATCAGTATGTTGGAAATGGGTCAATATGCAAGGACAAGTGATCAAGGGACTTCAAAAATCAGGTAATTAATTTTTAATAGGACCAGTTGAGGGAGAATTATTCGTCAGACCACTGGAAGAACTAATTGTACCGTGACATGAGATCTTCCACATCTTCCTGAACTGATCTGAAAGATGCCACTTGAACAATGTTACATTACATTGACGCGCTAATCTGAACTCAAGATGTGGAGCTGCCCATGTTGGACCCGGTGGACAAAGTCAGAGTCACATTGAGGATATGGGCCTCTGGGAGGTAGGACAAAATGGATAAAGGAGCTGCACAAAATAGCTTCTGCATTGCTAAATTAGATTGCACCGAACCAGACAAACAAGAAACCGCAGACTGATGTAATTCCACCAAAATTCAGAAATAACGGTTAATTCTAAATTGCAGTTAGAGACAAAATGGTTCCCCGCGCCTACGTGACCACCTGCAGCTAGTCTCTAGCTATATAAAAAACTAACCACACTTTGCAAGCTACGAGTCCTCATAGAGGAAATACTAAACCACACTTTGCAAGCTGCAAACCTTTGCAAAGGTGACATAAACCATTATGACTTAATCAATATCACTGGTTCAAGCAACTACCCATGAAGTGATATCATGTATTGATTGGTTGTTACTATGCGATCATGCTCCATGTCTGATGACGAATAATGTATATAAAACTCTGAGGTTGTTGGATTCTTTTGATTGCCAACAAGTTTTCATATTTCTGGGTGAATCAGAGTCTGCCAACTCAGCACTGTAACATACAATAAATGATTGTTTGCATGTTAGACAAAAGAGTCATTTGCAGGTGTGTTAATTGACCCGTCGCGGAACCGAGTGACCTACAGATCATCAACATCACACCAGGCTATAGTCCAATAGTGATTTTTGAGAAGATTTGTAGCTCAGGTTGGGGTTCTGGATGTAGGTTTGCTCACTGAAACCTTTCATGAACCGTCCAGCTCAGCGAGCAAACCTACATCCATAGTCAAACAGGTTTATCAACTGAGTTAACAACCTTTGATAGAATCCCAGCAGAGACACAGGCTATTTCGTTCAAATGGTCAATTTCCTTGTTATGGACCAGACTGGAACCCCTCTAAATATTTTAAGGTGGTAGTCTAGACCTTAACATTTTCTTATTTTAAAGGCAAATATAAAGTGCTGTGTTCCAGACGCAATACGACTGGTCACGACTTGACATAAAGTAAAACATAATTACACGACAGTTAAAATACAATAAATGAAAGAAAAACTTAGAATGATTTAACACTATTGGAAAACTTAACAGAATACTGGATGGAGTAACTATTAATAATTAACTGTTCTAATATAGTAACATTCCACAAACACCAGTTAGCAAAAAGGCAAATTCAGAAATCATGTTTTCACATGCAACCCAATAGCAGAGACAGACAGAAAAAAACATCAAGCAAAAACTCAGAGTAGCAGCAGCCAGGAGACATTTACTGCAGCTTCTAATGGTGTTGAGACTCAAACAGCAACTGTTGAAAGCTAACTAAAAATCCTTGATAGCTTGACCACACCCCACTTAGGCTGCTTCTACTGTTCCAACCTTTAAAAATAAAACTTCCAAGGCCTCACAAGTTGTTTATTTTCTCAGATTGCTCAGGGCCTGTTCCTCCAATCTCCCTTGAAAAGAAACCAGGAGAAAATTCATCTCTTAAAGCCAATGCATCGTCACCCACTGTATACATAAGCCTCCTGTCACTGAATACCTATAGTCTACATTAAAGTGGTGCTGGCAAAGCACAGCAGGTCAGGCAGCATCCAAGGAGCAGAGAAAAAAAATGTTTAAAAAACACCGACATTTCAGGCAAAAGCCCTTCCCTCTCTGCTTCCAAATCTTCCTATCTCTTCCCCTTTGGAGAAAGAAATGGACAAGAAAAACTACCATGCGAGAAAGTAAGAAACAAGATAAAAGAGAGACAAAAAAAAGAGCATGTTTCACAATGAATACAAACGTTTAAAAAGGAAAAGAACACAACCATGTTGAGAAAGGTTAAACATTTTAAATTAGTAAGGAAGTCAAGGCTTATGGGGAAAAAGAAAGAAGGTGGAGTTGAGGATTTTCAGATCGGCCATGACTTCACTGAATGGCAGAGCAGATTCGATGGGCTGAAATTCCATCTGCTACTATAGAACATAGAACAGTACAGCACAGAACAGGCCCTTCAGCCCACGATGTTGTGCCGACCACTGATCCTCATGCATGCACCCTCAAATTTCTGTGACCATATGCATGTCCAGGAGTCTCTTAAATGTCCCCAATTACCCCGCCACCACAAATGCTGCTGACAACGCATTCCATGCTCTCACAACTCTCTGTGTAAAGAACCCGCCTCTGACATCCCCTCTATACTTTCCTCCAACCAGCTTAAAACTATGACCCCTCGTGTTAGTCATTTCTGCCCTGGGAAATAGTCTCTGGCTATCGACTCTATCTACGCCTCTCATTA
>NC_057718.1:17368829-17373483 GCF_004010195.1 Chiloscyllium plagiosum | reverse complement strand
CCTGTGGAACACCACTCATCACAGACTTCCAGGCAGAATATTTTCCTTCTACTACCCACTCCTGTCTTCTGTTGGCCAGCCAATTCTGTATCCAGACAGCTATGTTCCCCTGAATCTCATTCCTCCTGACCTTCTGAATAAGCCTACCATGGGGAACCTTATCAAATGCCTTGCTGAAGTCCATATTTACCACATTCACAGCTCTACCTTCATCAACTTTTCTAGTCACATCCTCAAAGAACTCGCTAAGGTTTGTGAGGCATGACCTGCCCCTCACAAAGCCATGTTGACTGCATTTAATCAAGCCATGCTCTTCCAGATGGTCATAAATCCTATCCCTCAGAATCCTTTCTAACACCTGGCAGACAACAGACGTGAGACTTACTGGTCTGTAATTGCCAGGGATTTCCCTATTTCCTTTCTTGAAGAGAGGAATTACATTTGCCTCTCTCCAGTCCTCAGGTACAACTCCAGTGGAGAGCAAGGATGAAAAGATCTTCGCAAGTGGCAATTGCATTTCTCGTTTCCCAAAGCAGCCGAGGACAAATCTGGTCCAGGCCTGGCGACTTGTCAATCTTAATGTTTGACAAAATTTTCAGAACATCAGCTTCCTCTATCTCTATCCATTTCAGCATGCACACCTGCTCTTCAAAGGTTTCATTCACTACAAAGTTTGTTTCTTTCGTAAAGACAGAAGCAAAAAACTCATTTAGGGCTTCCCCTACCTCCTCAGACTCCACACACAAATTCCCGATGCTATCCCTGATCGGCCCTACTTTTTCTTTGACCATTCTCTTATTCCTCACGTAAGTGTGAGGAATAATGGCTTACATTTTTAAAAACCCAAAAATTGTCAATTGTAGTGAAAGTATAAAATAGTTTAACTTAAATAATTTGCAACCTTAGAAGGTTTTTAGAATATAACAAGTTAACAACCCATTCCCTTATCAGCTTTACTGGTAGCATTGTTTTAGAACAAAGTAATGTGGCTCACAAAATTACTGGAACAAAAACATCTATGTCTAACATCAATAACATAAATGTAAGGACTTAAACAACCAGATTCTATGCATTTTCTGACTTCTGCTTCATGGCATCCTTTATTTTTAAACAGCACATACTCAAAATGTATACTATCTCTAATGCAAATGGTACTGTCACATCAATTCTACAAATGCCACTTTTCAGTGTGGCCTCCAAAATGGAAATCCCCAAACATTCAACCATTAATGCCACCTTGTCGCAGCTAGAATGCAACGCTGATTAATGAGATGTGGTATGTAACACGAATCATATGCTCTTACAGTATGAATCACACTGCTTGCCAATTAGGAAAAAGACAATCTTAAATGTCTCCATACAGAGAATTCTCGTAAAATTATTTCCATCATTTTGGTTGGTACTGGAAGATTGAAGTAGGAATGGGGCAAAATAAAATCCTTTGAATTTATTAAATTATCAAACTGTTTCAATTCTACCACTAACGCAGAAGAAAAATATTCTATGGATAAAAGATAATAATTTCCATCTCAGGTTTCTGAAATAGATATTAGTGCCTACAACTGACCGCAGTTGTACTGTATTCTGTCTGTCCATTTCCAGCACATCAATTTCCTTCCAAATGGGAGCATTAAGAGAAGAAAGGACCATTTTAGCCCATCTGGTCAGCCTGTGACAGAATGCAAATTTCATTAGAGTTCCAAGACAATGATTCCCTATACAAAGATAGGCAGATTATAAAGAAATAGCACCATTCTTGCCCGAGTGAATTTTCTGGGTTCTTTAATCTCAGGCACCTCACTCAAAGGCAAAAATAAAATCAAAAGCAGAATATCAGCAATAGAAAACATGAAAAGTAAACTAGAACATTTTGATGTAGCATACAGAAAAGTGGACTCAAATGTTTCCAGAGGAATGGGCTCTGGAAAAATAAAATGCTTCAAAATACAAACTGACCACCCTCCAGTAGATGAACTTTACTCAAAAGTCTAAGCAAAACACACTACTTGATACAATGCAATTATGCAAGCACTGGAAAGGACACAAAACAAAATGAACCTCAATAATTCACACAATATATCCATTAGCAAAGGCCACTGGGCCTAAAGTCTGTTTGCTATTGATAATATCACGGCTGAACTGACAGTGGCCTGTACTTTCTGCCTGTCCTTGATATCCTTAGATTCTTGATCAACAAGTGAGTTTATTTACTTCCACATTAAAAATATTTAACGATCCTGCTTTCACTGCTCTCTGCAGAAGAAAATTCTACATGACTCTCAAACCTCAGAAAAATCTTTTCCTCATCTCATATGAGACCCCTTAACCTTTGACCTTTAAGCCTTAAAACATTTAAATCCCCAAGTTAGAGACTCTACCAAAAGGAGAAACATCATTTCTGAATCCACCCTGTTAAGTTGTTTCAGAATTTTATACAGAGTCATAGAGATGTACAGCATGGAAACAGACCCTTCAGTCCAACTCGTCCATGCCAACCAGATATCCCAACCTATTCTAGTCCCTCCTGCCAGCACCTGGCCCATATCCCTCCAAACCCTTCCTATTCATATACCCATCCAGATGCCTTTTAAATGTTGCAATTGTACTAGCCTCCACCACTTCCTCTGGCAGTCCATTCCATACACACCCTACCCCTCTGCAAGAAAAAGTTGCCCCTTAGCTCTCTTTTATATCTTTCCCCTCTCACCCTAAACCTATGCCCTCTAGTTTTACACTCCCCAACTCCAGGGAAAAGACCTGACTATTTACCCTACCCATGCCCCTCATGATTTTATAAATCTCTATAAGGTCACCCCTCAGCCTCTGACGTTCCAGGGAAAACAGCCCCAGCCTGTTCAGTCTCTCCCTGTAGCTCAAGATCCTCCAAACCTGTCAACATCCTTGTTAATCTGTTCTGAACCCTTTCAAGTTTCACAACATCCTTCCGATAGGAAGACGACCAGAATTGCATGCAATATTCCAACAGTGGCCTAACCAATGTCCTGTACAGCCGCAACATGACCTCCCTCTTAACACTCTGACCAATAAAGGAAAGCATACCAAATGCTTTCTTCACTATCCTGTCTCCCTGCGACTCTAATTTCAAGGAGCTAAGAACCTCCACTCCGAGATCGCTTTGTTCAGCAACAGCCCCTAGGATCTTACCATTAAGTGTATAACTCCTGCTCAGATTTGCTTTCCTGAAATGCATCACCCCGCATTTATGTAAATTAAACTCCATCTGCTACCTCTCAGCCCACTGGCCCATCTAATCAAGATACGGTTCTAATCTTCACTGTCCACGACCTCCAATTTTGGTGTCATCTGCAAACTTATTAACTTTACCTCTTATGCTCACATCCAAATCATTCATGTAAATGATGAAAAGTAGTGGACCCAGCACTGATCCTTGTGGCACACCACTGGTCACAGGCCTCCAGTCTGAAAAACAACCCTCCACCACCACCACCCTCTGTATTCTTCCTTTGAGCCAGTACTGTATCCAAATGGCTAGTTTTCCCTATAATCCATGAGATCTAACCTTGCTAATCAGTTTCCCATGGGGAGCCTTGTTGAACACCTTACTGAAGTCCTTATAGATCATGTCTACCGCTCTGCCCTCAATCATTTTTGAAGAAGTAACAAAGAGCTCAATCAAGTTTGTGAGACATGATTTCCCAAACACAAAGCTATGTTGACTATCCCGAATCAGTCCTTGCCTTTCCAAATACATGTACATCCTGTTCGTCAAGATTTCCTCCAACAATTTGCCCAGCACCAATGTCAGGCTCATTGGTCTCTAGTTCCCTGGCTTTTCCTGACCATCTTTCTGAAACAGTAGCACCACGGTGGCCAAACCCCAGTCTTCTGTAAAAAATCACCTCTCATTCTTCTAAACTCCCATTGATATGGATCCAACTTGTCCAAATTCTCCTCTCAGAATTATCCCCTTATCCGAGGGATCATATGAATGGGTCTCTCCTGAACAGCTTCTACTGCATTTCTTAAATAAGGAGACCAAACCTTTACATAGTACTTTAGAAGTGGTCTCACCAATGCCCTATTCGACTGCAGCAAAACATCCCTATTTTTATATTCTATTCCCTTTCAATAATCAATATTCCACTTGCCTTCCTAAACACTTGCTGTGTTTGCATACAAACAAATTGGCAGTCCAAGAGCCTACATGTAGCAAAAGTAGAATTTGAAAATTATATACTTATCCAAGAAGATTGGCTGATAGAAATTAGGGTTAACTGCCATTGTGGGAATATAGAGAGAATTTTACTTCACAATTAAAGTATTAATGGGTGTACACAGTGGACAAATATTCCTCTTCCCTAATATTTGAGAGATTCAAAATTAAATCGCAGCCAAAATCAGAATACATCCGCGCATTGTAATATACCACACTACATCATTAAAATAGGCAAATTAGAAAAGAATCAACTGATTGCATTGCCTCATAAATGTGGAATTTTTGATAAGGGATAGCATTACAGCTGTGCTGAGGGAGGATATTCCTGGAAATCCATCCAGGGAAGTTATTTGGGTGGAACTGATAAATAAGAAAGGGATGATCACCTTATTGGGATTGTATTATAGACACCCCAATAGTCAGAGGGAAATTGAGAAACAAACTTGTAAGGAGATC
>NC_057718.1:17357469-17368622 GCF_004010195.1 Chiloscyllium plagiosum | reverse complement strand
TAGGGAATGCTGGATGACTAAAGAAATTGAGGGTTTGGTTAAGAAAAAGAAGGAAGCATATGTAAGGTACAGACAGGATAGATCGAGTGAATCCTCAGAAGAGTACAAAGAAAGTAGGAGTATACTTAAGAGGGAAATTAGGAGGGCAAAATGAGGACATGAGATAACTTTGGCAAATAGAATTAAAGGAGAATCCAAAGGATTTTTACAAATATATTAAGGACAAAAGGGTAACTAGGGAGAGAATAGAGCCCCTCAAAGATCAACAAGGTGGCCTTTGTGTGGAGCCACAGAAAATGGGGGAAGATACTAAATAAATATTTTGCATCAGTATTTACTGTGGAAAAGAATATGGAAGATATAGACTGTGGGGAAATAGATGGTGACATCTTGCAAAATGTCCAGATTACAGAGGAGAAAGTGCTGGGTGTCTTGAAACGGTTAAAGGTGGATAAATCCCCAGGACCTGATCAGGTGTACCCGAGAAGCTAGACAAGTGATTGCTGGGCCTCTTGCTGAGATATTTGTATCATCGATAGTCAGAGGGGAGGTGCCGGAAGTCTGGAGGTTGGCAAACGTGGTGCCACTGTTTAAGAAGGACGGTCAAGACAAGCCGGGGAACTATAGACCGGTGAGCTTGACTTCGGTGGTGCGCAAGTTGTTGGAGGGAACCCTGAGGGACAGGACATACATGTATCTGGAAAGGCAAGGACTGATTCGGAATAGTCAACATGACTTTGTGCGTGGGAAATCATGTCTCACAAACTTGATTGAGCTTTTTGTTACTTCTTCAAAAATGATTGAGGGCAGAGCGGTAGTCGTGATCTATATGGACTTCAGTAAGGTGTTCAACAAGGTTCCCCATGGGAGAAAATTATGAGGGGCATGGATAGGATAAATAGACAAAGTCTTTTTCCTGGGGTCGGGGAGTCCAGAACTAGAGGGGATAGGTTTAGGGTGAGAGGGGAAAGATATAAAAAAGGCCTAAGGGGCAACTTTTTCACACAGAAGGTGGTATGGGTACGGAATGAGCTGCCAGAGGATGTGGTGGAGGCTGGTACAATTACAACATTCAAGAGGCATTTGGATGGGTATATGAATAGGAAGGGTTTGGAGGGATATGGGCCGGGTGCTGGCAGGTGGGACTAGATTGGGTTGGGATAGCTGGTCGGCATGGACGGATTGGACCAAAGGGTCTGTTTCCATACTGTACATCTCTATGGCTCTATGAATGCCACATCTGTGTGTTTTTTAATATTAAACCACAGTGCATAAAAGGCTGTTGAATGTTCACTTCAAACTATTCCGAAAACCAAATCTGCTACACACACAATACCCTCACAAATGATCAGAAACTAATTTTAAATGGCTCCAGATATGGTTATCAGAAATGTTACTGAACAGATGTTCACTTTAATTAATTTATAATGAAAACATATGAATTGAATTCTCTTTCCCGCAGTAATGAGAAAGTGCCTCCAGGGTTAACTTAAGCAACTCTACAAGAAAAGGAAGAAGGATGGCTTCAATCCTCAATTTCAACTTGAGGCGGGAAAAAAAAAGACAAGAGCATCAAATGTCCCAAAGATAAAGACATTTAATCATAACCCAACATTAAAATCTTCAAAAAAAATCCTATATTTCTAAAACAACAATTCCGTCTGCCTCCTTCATCCATCGCACCTTTCCCTTTGTTTAGAATTATCAATACAATATTAATGAGACACAGTGTATTACAACTGCTGTGAAGGACATCAAAAGTCACAAATCTGCAATTATTATAAATTCAATGTCCCAGGAAATATTCTAAGGAGTTTGCTTACATATATACATGCAAATAAAGGAATATGTTACAATCAAAAGGAGAGAGAAAGGGAAATCCAAGAATTTGGCAAAATCATCATAACTCATTTTAGGTAAAATAGATATCAGGCATTCATGTAAAATCTGAAGGAAATGCAACAGTATATTAAGAATAGGGAACATTAAAGTATTCATTAACTTGCAGCGAGTTATTTGCACCACTTCACAACTGAATTAATTGAAATCCTTTATGCACCAGATAGCCTACCAACCACATGCAAATGGAAGGAATGGACACAAAACTTAACGAGTCATCGGGTCATAGAGATGTCCAACACAGGAACAGACCCTTCAGTCCAATACTTCCATGCCAACCAGATATCCTAAATTAATCTGGTCACATTTGCCAGCATTTAGCCCATATCCTTCTAAACCCTTCCTCTTCATGTATCCATCCAGATGCCTTTAATATTGTAATTGTACCAGCGTCCACTACTTCCTCTGGCAGTTAATTTCATACATGCACTACCTCTGCATGAAAAAAGTTGCCCCAAAGGAGTCATTGTGTCACTAAAACAACAACAACACCAACACCAAGTAAAGCCTAGCAGTGATTTGCAGTTAATGAACACTCCCCAATACTGGTGAAGAAAGGAATAGTTTCATTCTAACAGAAATTAGGAACACTGCTCAATTGGAGATACATAACATTATTATTAAGCAGCTTCGCTCACTAAACAGGAGTTAGTTATTGAGATAACTCCACGAAGGCTAGAATCCCATCAGCAAGTCACTCTTTGTTTACATGTGCATAGTAAATGGCATTGACCCAGCTAGCTCAGAATCAGGGGTCCTGTTCATCCAGGAGCTGACACTCCTGTTTATGTCTGTCAACCAGGACTCTCTAACCTGTTCCAATCAGGAAACTCATATTCTATGAAGTCTGGGGCAGCATGGTGGCTCAGTGATTAGCAGTGCTGCCTCACAGCACCAGGGATCCAGGTTCAAGTCCAGCCTCGGACGACTGTCTATGTGGAGTTTGCACATTTTCCCTGTGTCAGCATTGGTTTCTTCTGGGTGCTCTGGTTTCCTCCCACAGTCCAAAGATGGGCAGGTCAGGTGGATTGGTCGTGCTAAATTGCCTATAGAGTCCAGGGATATGCAAAGCACTGAGAGGGAAATAGTCAAATGTGAAAAAGAATATTTTCAATTCATTCATTTGTTTGAATGACATTGGCTTGCTAGAGTCTAAGAAAAACTGTTTACTCTGCCTTCAAAGAAGATGTTATTATTTTACTAAATACATTCAGATGCTGCAAAATAATGGATTTATTGACTATGATTGGCAAGAAAATATGACCTTGCCTATGTCACAATAATCAATTCTTTAGTTATACATTAAAAGAAATATGCTATCCCATGCTGAAATAAATCTTTAAAAATTATGCTCAAGGTATCCTGGAGTTACTTCAGATTTTAATCTTTTGTTCAGATTACATTAGTTTTTTTCAAACTTGTCCCTATTTTACATTACCCTTTGCATTCTTGCCCCTCTCACCAAACAGATTATTATCTTATAGTGACTCTCAATTATTCACTTAATACAAAATGGATTTCCACAATTCTTCAATAAAAGTAAATAATTGAAGGTTATATCACCTGATCTAGTATATAGGCAGATCCTCAAAAGTGCAGCTCTCGTATTTGCAAACTAGATTCAGAGAACAAACATGAGGAAACCAGATTATGATAGTAAGAACAAAATTGTCTGCTACATACTGATAGGATAGCATAGCATTTTGATGATTCAACATTATTGCATCGATCAGCAGGCATCAATCTAAAGCAAGGACTCACCAGACATCATGTTAAAAGATTAAACAACATGGGGGTGCAGCCCCAAAAGGTTCATTACATTCCTTCAAACAAGACTGACACCAATTTGTCTAAGCATTGCAAGTAACCTCAAGAATGAGTAGATTCAGCATGAAATTGATGTCACCTAGATCCTAGATTGACAAAATATGGCAATAAAGCTGAATAACTCAAATGCTTTCTACAAGTGATGATAAATAATCTAGCTAAGGTGAAATCATTGATTAATCTACAATGTAGGCAACCAAAGTTCCAAATGTTAGTACCTAGGTACTACCTGTTTATGATAGGTACTACCTGTTTGCTCTCCATCAATCACTCCCAGGACAGGGGCTTAGATACAGAGTAAAACTCCCTCTACACTGCTCCCCATCAATCACTCCCAGGACTAGGGCAGGTTAAGACAAATTAATCTCAAAGAATTTGCAACGCACACAGCCGCAAGTGTGGCAATATGCATCAACCATGTATATCTTTGGTATCAAGGAAGAAAAATTGTATTGGGAAAGTATTGAAAGGCTACAGTACAGACATTAGAAACCTTATGGAATTTCACAAAAAACATTTTGGTGTTCTGAATAAATCACTGGGCAGCCTGGCTCCTAAAGTTAACCCCAGGTTTTTGCCCGAAACATCGATTTTCCTGCTCCTCAGATGTTGCCTGACCTGCTGTGCTTTTCCAGCACCACTCCAATCTTGACTCTGATCTCTAGCATCTGCAGTACTCACTTTTGCCTCAGACACAACATACTCTTTCGTTAGTGTATGAGTGTTTGTTTTTAGTCAAAACATTGCTCAAAACATTAATAATGCCTTCAATGAAACTCCTGCAGGATCATTATGTCACAGACAATCAATTCTTAAATAAAGCATTAAAAAGCAAAATCTAGAGAATTAATTCCCTCAATTCTTTTTCCCATGCCACATTCTAATTGCATCTGAAAAAAATCAAGCATCTGCCAGCTTGCAAAACTCATCTTGCAAGCTAGTACAAATCTAAACAAAACAAACAGTGCAAAAGCTACATTGAACAACAGCATTTGCTGGATGGTTTGTGATATTGCACCATATTAATCCCCGCTTAGTCCTCATGTTATCCTTTTCCTTAAGGTCTCATGTTTTATTGTGCAGGAAAACTAGTAATGGTACCAAAATACCAAAAGGAACTTACAAAATTTAGTACAATCAAATTTATTAGTTGCCTCTTTCTTCCTCCATTCACCATGTGAGGAAAAGATTATACATATAAGACAGCTAACTGGACCTGAAGCAGCAAAAATTAAAGATTCAAATAATGCACATGCAACATAAAAGTTTTCAACAGCATTTTGCTGAGATACATTTTGTAAAGCTAAGGTGGCTGGAGAAGTGGTGAGATTTGAGAAAACGGAACTGGGAAATACTGGAGTTATATTGTAGGTCAAGTAAACCCAAAACAATAACGAATGACCTTGAATAACATGTCTCACAACGCTTGGCTTAGTGCTCTGAAATAACAGAATAGATACCTTAATTATATTCTCAAATAACTTTTGGACTAATTAACGATGATACTCTGGTTATTTTGAAAAATGATTTATGCTAAGTGCCACACCTGTAATCACTGTCGCAGGACAGTAAACTGGGGGAAAAAAAAGAGATAGGACTTGGGTTGATCCAGTGCCTTTCACTACCTCAGGATGACTCAAATCATTTGCAAAAAAATGATCTACTTTTAACTGTTGATGCATCAAAACACAATAAACAAGAAACACACAACTAATTTGTACATAGCAAAATTCCACAAAAAGTAATCTGAAAATATCCAGATTAAGGCCTCTCAAATCCCTCAGCAAGACAAGACATTGGGCTAGCCAGCTTAGATGCAGCAATGCATGCTGTAGAGCTACATATAATATAGAATAGAAGATAGTGTCATTCACTTTTAAAAAATGCAATTGCTATTTGTTAATGCCAACTTTAGCATTAGAAAGACACTCATCAACTTCCAATGATGGCCTCCAAAACTATTAAAATACAAAGAACTAGGTAAATAACTCTTAAGAAGATAGTTTAGATGGCTTCCTATTCTGAAAGATTTTACAATTCTCGTTTCAAGTCCATAATTTTTGACTTTTTGGAAGTTTCACATTTGTATGGTTGCAATTTATCAATATTCTAGTGATTAAACTGTATTTACAGATTTATAATGTACAGATTATACAAAACTCAGGGATGTGAAAGACTAAAACATAAGTGTAAACACAGCAATGTGAAAAGCAAGATCTATTAAACCTATGTCAGGAAAACAAGACGTTTTGAAAATGAATTAAAAGTTGTCAGTCAATCTACATCTTTAAAAATACCTGAAGATAAAACCTGAACAAGTTAACAAGAAGCTTAAAAGTGTACAAGAAACAATAACCACACAGAAAGGAGAAACAGAAGATGGAAAGGAATAACAAAGAACCGGTGCAAAAAAAAATGAACAAATGTGAATGAGAGCCAGAAAGGAAAGGAAGAATAAAAAATGAAACAATTCACACTGAACCATAGATCACAGAACACAAGTAGGCCCTTCAGCCCACAATGTTGTGCCGAACGTGAAACCAAGTTTAACTAATCCTTTCTGCCTGCCCATGGTCCATATCCCCCCATTCCTTGCTTATTTATATGCTAATCTTAAAGATCCTTAAACACCCCTATCATATCTGTCCCCTCCACCACCCCTGGTAGCACATTCCAAGCACCTGCCATTCTCAATATAAAAAAAACTTGCCCCTCATATGTCCTTTGAACTTTCTCCCGCTGACCTTAAAAGCATGCCCTCTAGTATTAGACATTTCAACTCTGGGAAAAAGATTCTGTCAATCCTATTTATGCATCTCATAATTTTATAAACTTCTATCAGGATTCCCCCGAGCTCCACCCCTCCAGAGAAAACAAACCTAGTTTGTCCAGCCTCTCCTTAAGAGTTCATACCATCCAATCCAGGCAGCATCCTAGTAAACCCCTTCTACACCCTCCACATCCTTCCTGTAGTGTGACGACAAGAACTGAACGCAATACTCTTAAGTGTGGCCTAACCAAACTTTTACAAAGCTGCAACATCACTTCCTGACTCATGTACTCAATGCCCCAATCAGTAAAGGCAAGCTTACCATATGCTTTCTTTAGCACCCTGTCAATTTGTGTTGGCACTTTCGGGAACTATGGATGAGGACCCCAAGATCCCTCTGTTAATCAATGCTGTTAAGGATTCTGCCATTAACTGTATACTTTCCACTAACATTTGAGTTCCTAAACTGCAACACGTCACATTCACCCCCAATTAACTCCATCGGCCATTTCTTCACCATATCTGCAACTGATCTATATCCTTTGACAACTTTTCACACTACCCACAACTCCCCAGATCTGTGTCTGCAAGCTTACTAACCCACCCTTCTGACCAGAATAATAACTGAAAAAAAGAACTAAAATTTACAAAAAAATGGTTTCAAAAGTTTTTGATAATTTGAGTTTTATTTATATATACAATGGTATCTAAAATGAGCATTAGAATCAATACTTTAATTCTTTTCAACGATAAGTATTTAGAATCACGGAGATATTTTACAAACAAGAATGCCACTTCAGTAATAACTATCCGACCCCAGATTTTAATAATTTGAGAATGATGGTCTGAAAGGTTAATAAATCTAATTCATAGTTTGAACTGTTTCTTGGCAGTTTGCCACACTACTACTTGTGTCAGCAATCATTTTACATATGGTTCAACAATTCCCTTACCAACAAGACTAACTCCATTTAAAATAAAAGTTATACCAGCATGTTATGTTAGAAGTACTGATCACATGCTGCAGAGGTGCAGTCCAACCACCACCTTGAGAAATAAACTACACAATAGCAATAACTTGTAGTGATACATTTGATAGCTACCTGTCAATACAAAGGCAACGTGCACTTTCAGTTTATACAAAATATTTTGATGCTCTAAAAGTCACGACAAATTACACGGGTTCGTTCTCTTTCAGAATGCAGATTAGTCTGAATACTTAGAAGGTTTTATTTATTTAGAAGGTACTATATATGGCTTTCCAAATTCGTAACCACCATCGCTTAAGTAATACATCTGACTCCAACTCTTTCTAATTAGACATTTCCCAAATGAAACTAAGAGCACGGAATTTTGACTGCGCTGGCACAATGACGATATGCTGTTAGCCAGTGGCACAAATTAGCTGCAATATGGTGCATGCAGTTTACCCAAAGATCAAAGCACAACAGACTCTCCCTTATATATCCATGCAAATAAAGCGGTTAGCTGTGCCCGCATGTTTTGCGAACTCTTTGAAACATTCCCAGTGCTGTCAATGAGTTTATTATATATGCTGGATTGACGAAATGCTTTTAGCATAAACTTGGCAGCTACGGTGGAAAAGGTTCACAAAAAATCGCAATAAAGTGTGATCATTTGAACGCGGGGGGGGGGGGGGGTAAAGAGAGAGAAATGAACAAAAAGCCTGCTGATGAGCTGACATCCAAACAAAGCCAACAAAAAAAAAATAAGGGAACACCACGGAACAAAAAGGAGAGAGATCTGCAGAAACAGGCTCCCCAGTAAACGTGAGGTTATGAGCTGTCAAACTATGGCGCATTGGGAGGTGGCACAGCAGCAGCAAGATCTCAACTGCCACCAGAACAAAGTTGCCATCATTTGTTTTCATTTAGAAGCTGAAAAGAGCCTTCCGGGGACAACTCGACCCCGACCTCGAGTCAGCTGCCCCTCACCCACCCAACGCCCTCCTTTTTACCAGAGGCTACTCACTCGTCGTCCCTCATGATGCTTTCCTCGGTGATAGGCTTGACGGGGGCGATGTTCTCCGTGTTGGTGTTGTAGTTCCGAAAACACACCGTCAGCTTCTCGTCGAAGTCGTTGACCAGGTCCTCCATCGACTTGAAGCTCACGATCTCCCCCGAGAAGTTGTCCAGCTCGGAGAAATCCTCCAGGCAGTGCTCCAGCGTCCCGCAGTCGCCGCTCGTACCGGGGACTCCGTTGGAGTTAACCTGGTCCAGCTGATAGCTGGCCGGCGGCGCCTTGAATTCGTAGAAATCCTGCCAGTCCTCGTCGAACTGCGCTAAGGGAGCCGCCATGATCCGCGGCGCTTGAAGGAAGACCCCGTCGCTTTCCCCCTGTTCGCGCTGACAACGGAGTAGCCAGTGCGCCGGCGCGCTAACCGCCGCGGGCACGAGGAAGGGAGCGGAGTCTTCTGCGCGCGCCCTGTCGTGTTGTGATCTCATTCCCTCAGTTTTTTTTGTGGAACGGGGACGCTATTCAGGGTGGACACGCCCACACAGACCCGTTGCCACGTGACTATGGTCCGGCCCAATTACGCAAACACACCCACCTCCGGCTGACCACAGCCCCGCCACCGGGCAATGACCCTGCCCCTGAGCAAGGCTCCTCCCACACCTACCACAACTGCCTGATCATAGCCCCGCCCTCCAGCGCGACCGCCCACAGTCCTGCCCAACAGACCTGGGCCCCGCCCGCCCGACTATGGCCCCGCCCATCTGACTGAGCCATCGTCCGTCCGACTAAGACTCCGCCCAGCTGATCGCGGCCCCGCCCACCTCATCTGCTCGTTTTCACCTGCGCTACTAACATCTCACTCAGTGCTTCCCTTTGTCTCATTTCCAAGGAGAAAATCTCCCATGAAGAGATGCAGAGAGCCAAGGTGGTTGGTGGGGTACCTGACATCTATCTTCACAACCCCTTCGAACAAAGAATCTTTTCCTTAAAGGAGAGGTCCTTGACTGGCCATGTGGTTTTGTTCAGACCCCACCCCATGCCCAGACAGGAAATTAGGATTCATTTTCAAGTGTAGTGCTTCCCTTGCATTACCACCACTGTGAAGATTTGGAGATGCCGGTGTTGGACTGGGGTGTACAAAGTTAAAAATCACACAACACCAGGTTATAGTCCAACAAGTTTAATTGGAAGAACACTAGCTTTATGAGTGACGCTCCTTCATCAGGTGATTGTCCAGCTGATAGTGTTGTGTGATTTTTAACTTTGTACACCACTGTGAATGTATTCTTAACATGCCCAAAGCCATGGTGCTGAGGTGTCAAAAGTGAGTGACTGGGTATGCAGGATCAATAGTCTGGGGGAATTAGCGTGGGTGAGTGCCAGTGAAGGAGGATTATGAATATTAACAATAAGAGTGGCAGATCATGAGCTCTCCTCTTGGTGGGAGTTGAGTGCAGTAGCAGAGTTAGTATGAGGTATCAGAGAGAGTTAATGGCACTTATTGTCACAGAGTACAGAAAGTCATCAATCTTCTACCTGTACTACAGGCCTTTCCTCTGAATGGTGGTCACAACATTGGCAACTTCAGATAAGGCTGGCAGGGTCTCGTGCTATAGAATTAGAATTGGTTTTATTGTATCATGTACTCAAGTTACAAAAGAATAGGAGTACAGTAAAATATGTACAATGTTGCCAACTTACATGATGCCATCTTAGGTACAAACGGTCTCTCTGGCAGTCCTGAGAAAAGAGGTTGAACCTTCTTTGCACTACTTAGTCCTCCTGGAGATTCCTGTTGGTGAAATGGGGTGACAACTTGCCTCTTTTGGCCACCACTAGGATAATTTTTCTCAGGCAGGAGCTATAAGGACACTGGGAATTTCCAAAGGTCCTGGTGGTGATTGGTTCCTCTGCCACTGCTGAGCACACAATAACACAAGCAGGATACCAAGAGGCCATGGTTAATATATAATGGGGTGAGCTACAGAGAATTGTACAAGAGAACTCACGAGAACGCACAGTGAAAATCTCTGCATAGAACTCCCTGAAATATTTGCAAAAAATCAGCCAAGTATTGCTTCTTTTACCAATTCTGAACATTTGTTTCTCAGGTCTTCTACCAATGGGAATTGTTTCTTCCTACCTATTCCATTCAGACTTCTCATGATTTTGAACAACTCAATCAAATCTCCACTCAGCCTTCCATTTACTAGAAAGAAATAGACTTTGTCTTCTGATCCTCATAAACATATTCTCTTGTCCCTGCAGCCACTCTTGAAAGTGTTCACACCCCTTTGAAATGTGATGCCCAGAACTGGACACAGTATTTAAAAAGGGGCCTTTGAAGAAGGCTCTGAAGAAGAGGCATGTCGGAGTTTGTGGAAAGACAAAGAGAATTGATGGTGCTGGAAGAGCACAGCAGTTCAGGCAGCACCCAAGGAGCAGCAAAATCGACGTTTCGGGCAAAAGCCCTTCATCAGGAATAAAGGCAGAGAGCCTGAAGCGTGGAGAGATAAGATAGAGGAGGGTGGGGGTGGGGAGAAAGTAGCATGGAGTACAATAGGTGAGGGGGGGAGGGGATGAAGGTGATAAGTCAGGGAGGAGAGGGTGGAGTGGATAGGTGGAAAAGAAGATAGGCAGGTAGGACAAGTCATGGGGACAGTGCTGAGCTGCAAGTTTA